>NW_026610958.1:0-142909 GCF_029499605.1 Hyla sarda | reverse complement strand
GCCTTGCAGAGTGTAAACAACAACAACCCAGCTTTGTTGTGTATGTAACCATAGGGATTTGTGATGTCACCTAGAACCTTCACAGCAGCGACAGCTTTATGAGGAGCATCAGCACTGCTCTGCCTGAGCAGAACCATCACCGCCATAGGTTGTCAAATAACCCGGATTTAACCCACACAGGTAAGTCCAATGGGGTGCAGGCATGTCCTCTATGCTTACAGCTTCCCGTGGGTGTTGGTTTGATACCGTTTGGGGACAGCCAAGGAGGCATCTGCAGGCAACAAAGGTAGGTGTGTGCTTGTGTGTGTGTTTCCTATGCAGATCCTAAGCCCAGTGTCACATGCAAGTAGGAGGAGTAAGAAGGGTTCCTGGCAAATCCGGGTTATGGATTGCATTTAAAAAGGCCCCGTGGGAGTGCAATGGGCCCCTGTCTTGCTGCTTAGCAATAATGGTATGGGTTTAGGTTCTGCTGTGTGTACTGGTGGTTGACTGCCCCCCAGCCCAGAGTGTGCATGGAAAATTGTCTGGCAGCCTCCCTGACAGCAAGCAGTGATAGTGCCCATGAAGGGGACCTTGTTGGGCCCGCCCCTTTCACGGTTATCGCTTCTCGGCCTTTTGGCTAAGATCAAGTGTAGTATCTGTTCTTATCAGTTTAATATCTGATACGTCCCCTATCTGGGGACCATATATTAAATGGATTTTTGAGAACGGGGGCCGATTTCGAAGCTTGCTTCCGTCGCCCTATGCATTGACCCGATATGGCAGTATCTTCGGGTACAGTGCACCACCCCCTTACAGGGTTAAAAAGAAAGATTCCTACTTTCATTGCTACCTGCTTGCTGGCTAGCCAGCTAGCCAGCCCTGTGGGCCTTGCTGCTGCAGCCAAAAAACAAAAGGTGGTGCTGCTGCTGCTTCTGCTGCTTCTGCTTCTGCTTGTGTCTGGCCGCTGTTGGAGCGTCCAGGCACAGGACTTCTGCTGCTGCTGACTAAATGGCCTCCTTAATTGGATCATTTGAGTAGCCAGCACACCTGTGCAGGTAGGGCATGACATGATAGGCAGCTGCCTTGATAGCGGGTGGGTGCTGAATGTTCCTAATTGACAAAATAAGATTAATGCTTATGAAGAAATATAAAATCTCATCCCTTCCCCAATATCGCGCCACACCCCTACCCCTTAATTCCCTGGTTGAACTTGATGGACATATGTCTTTTTTCGACCGTACTAACTATGTAACTATGTAACATAACATGGGGGGGGGGGGGTCTCCTGGCTGTTCACACAGGTGTGTCATTGCTGTACATTGACCATGCATTGCTTCTGTGGTATTGCAAAGGCAAAGACAAATGCTTCCAGCCATCCATTGCACTAATGGATTGGTCATCAGCTGGCTGTCTATGTCCCGCATCAATATAGACCAAAGTACAGAGGGTTAGGCTATGCTATTGTGCACCTACCTGATGCATCAGAAGGTGCGAGGCCCTTGCTAAATTCTGTGCACAGACTTTGAGATCTATGCTTTAGACTGTATCTAAACCTGCTCCAACATGGACTGACATTCTGGCCTACTTTCAGCCGATGCGACTTGTCTGTCGCTGAACAGTCGCTTTTTATGTATTCAGCACCTATGTATAATGTTGTAAAAATGCTCTAGAAGCTAAAGTCGCAGAAATGTCACACATATTTGGCCTGCAACTTTCTGTGCAACAAATTCAGACAGGAAAAATCAGTATAAATCCTTAGAAAATTATCCCCCAGTGTCTCCATCTGCTGGCGGTATTGAATAAGCATTGCTGCACTGATGGGGTATGCATTAGACGAAAAAAAAGAAGAAAAAGAAGAATAATACGCCCAGAAAAGAGGCGAAAAGGAGAAAAACGTAAAAAAACGTGAAAAAAAAGTAAGAGGAAGAGAAGGGAAAAAAAGGTGGAAATGGGTTTAAAAGTGATTTCGGCGGAGAAATATATATATATATATATATATATATATATATATATATATATATACGCGCACACACACACATAGATATAAACGTATTCTCCGTTGAGATATTGCAGCCGCTGCTGTGTCCAGGCCCAGGAGCCTTAGCACTGTGCTGTGATGTCACTCAATACCACTGACATCACTAGGTGTAAACAACATCTCTCCTTTGCTGTGTATGTGACTATGGAGCTGTTTGGTGATGTCGTCTATTACGGCCTTCATAGAAGCAACAGGAGATTGTTGAATCCATCTAGAACCCTCAGAACTACAGTGCTATGATGTCACTCACTTCCACAGGCCTTGCAGAGTGTAAACAACAACAACCCAGCTTTGTTGTGTATGTAACCATAGGGATTTGTGATGTCACCTAGAACCTTCACAGCAGCGACAGCTTTATGAGGAGCATCAGCACTGCTCTGCCTGAGCAGAACCATCACCGCCATAGGTTGTCAAATAACCCGGATTTAACCCACACAGGTAAGTCCAATGGGGTGCAGGCATGTCCTCTATGCTTACAGCTTCCCGTGGGTGTTGGTTTGATACCGTTTGGGGACAGCCAAGGAGGCATCTGCAGGCAACAAAGGTAGGTGTGTGCTTGTGTGTGTGTTTCCTATGCAGATCCTAAGCCCAGTGTCACATGCAAGTAGGAGGAGTAAGAAGGGTTCCTGGCAAATCCGGGTTATGGATTGCATTTAAAAAGGCCCCGTGGGAGTGCAATGGGCCCCTGTCTTGCTGCTTAGCAATAATGGTATGGGTTTAGGTTCTGCTGTGTGTACTGGTGGTTGACTGCCCCCCAGCCCAGAGTGTGCATGGAAAATTGTCTGGCAGCCTCCCTGACAGCAAGCAGTGATAGTGCCCATGAAGGGGACCTTGTTGGGCCCGCCCCTTTCACGGTTATCGCTTCTCGGCCTTTTGGCTAAGATCAAGTGTAGTATCTGTTCTTATCAGTTTAATATCTGATACGTCCCCTATCTGGGGACCATATATTAAATGGATTTTTGAGAACGGGGGCCGATTTCGAAGCTTGCTTCCGTCGCCCTATGCATTGACCCGATATGGCAGTATCTTCGGGTACAGTGCACCACCCCCTTACAGGGTTAAAAAGAAAGATTCCTACTTTCATTGCTACCTGCTTGCTGGCTAGCCAGCTAGCCAGCCCTGTGGGCCTTGCTGCTGCTGCTGCAGCCAAAAAACAAAAGGTGGTGCTGCTGCTGCTTCTGCTGCTTCTGCTTCTGCTTGTGTCTGGCCGCTGTTGGAGCGTCCAGGCACAGGACTTCTGCTGCTGCTGACTAAATGGCCTCCTTAATTGGATCATTTGAGTAGCCAGCACACCTGTGCAGGTAGGGCATGACATGATAGGCAGCTGCCTTGATAGCGGGTGGGTGCTGAATGTTCCTAATTGACAAAATAAGATTAATGCTTATGAAGAAATATAAAATCTCATCCCTTCCCCAATATCGCGCCACACCCCTACCCCTTAATTCCCTGGTTGAACTTGATGGACATATGTCTTTTTTCGACCGTACTAACTATGTAACTATGTAACATAACATGGGGGGGGGGGGGTCTCCTGGCTGTTCACACAGGTGTGTCATTGCTGTACATTGACCATGCATTGCTTCTGTGGTATTGCAAAGGCAAAGACAAATGCTTCCAGCCATCCATTGCACTAATGGATTGGTCATCAGCTGGCTGTCTATGTCCCGCATCAATATAGACCAAAGTACAGAGGGTTAGGCTATGCTATTGTGCACCTACCTGATGCATCAGAAGGTGCGAGGCCCTTGCTAAATTCTGTGCACAGACTTTGAGATCTATGCTTTAGACTGTATCTAAACCTGCTCCAACATGGACTGACATTCTGGCCTACTTTCAGCCGATGCGACTTGTCTGTCGCTGAACAGTCGCTTTTTATGTATTCAGCACCTATGTATAATGTTGTAAAAATGCTCTAGAAGCTAAAGTCGCAGAAATGTCACACATATTTGGCCTGCAACTTTCTGTGCGACAAATTCAGACAGGAAAAATCAGTATAAATCCTTAGAAAATTATCCCCCAGTGTCTCCATCTGCTGGCGGTATTGAATAAGCATTGCTGCACTGATGGGGTATGCATTAGACGAAAAAAAAAGAAGAACAAGAAGAATAATACGCCCAGAAAAGAGGCGAAAAGGAGAAAAACGTAAAAAAACGTGAAAAAAAAGTAAGAGGAAGAGAAGGGAAAAAAAGGTGGAAATGGGTTTAAAAGTGATTTCGGCGGAGAAATATATATATATATATATATATATATATATATATATATATATATATATATATACGCGCACACACACACATAGATATAAACGTATTCTCCGTTGAGATATTGCAGCCGCTGCTGTGTCCAGGCCCAGGAGCCTTAGCACTGTGCTGTGAAGTCACTCAATACCACTGACATCACTAGGTGTAAACAACATCTCTCCTTTGCTGTGTATGTGACTATGGAGCTGTTTGGTGATGTCGTCTATTACGGCCTTCATAGAAGCAACAGGAGATTGTTGCATCCATCTAGAACCCTCAGAACTACAGTGCTATGATGTCACTCACTTCCACAGGCCTTGCAGAGTGTAAACAACAACAACCCAGCTTTGTTGTGTATGTAACCATAGGGATTTGTGATGTCACCTAGAACCTTCACAGCAGCGACAGCTTTATGAGGAGCATCAGCACTGCTCTGCCTGAGCAGAACCATCACCGCCATAGGTTGTCAAATAACCCGGATTTAACCCACACAGGTAAGTCCAATGGGGTGCAGGCATGTCCTCTATGCTTACAGCTTCCCGTGGGTGTTGGTTTGATACCGTTTGGGGACAGCCAAGGAGGCATCTGCAGGCAACAAAGGTAGGTGTGTGCTTGTGTGTGTGTTTCCTATGCAGATCCTAAGCCCAGTGTCACATGCAAGTAGGAGGAGTAAGAAGGGTTCCTGGCAAATCCGGGTTATGGATTGCATTTAAAAAGGCCCCGTGGGAGTGCAATGGGCCCCTGTCTTGCTGCTTAGCAATAATGGTATGGGTTTAGGTTCTGCTGTGTGTACTGGTGGTTGACTGCCCCCCAGCCCAGAGTGTGCATGGAAAATTGTCTGGCAGCCTCCCTGACAGCAAGCAGTGATAGTGCCCATGAAGGGGACCTTGTTGGGCCCGCCCCTTTCACGGTTATCGCTTCTCGGCCTTTTGGCTAAGATCAAGTGTAGTATCTGTTCTTATCAGTTTAATATCTGATACGTCCCCTATCTGGGGACCATATATTAAATGGATTTTTGAGAACGGGGGCCGATTTCGAAGCTTGCTTCCGTCGCCCTATGCATTGACCCGATATGGCAGTATCTTCGGGTACAGTGCACCACCCCCTTACAGGGTTAAAAAGAAAGATTCCTACTTTCATTGCTACCTGCTTGCTGGCTAGCCAGCTAGCCAGCCCTGTGGGCCTTGCTGCTGCAGCCAAAAAACAAAAGGTGGTGCTGCTGCTGCTGCTTCTGCTGCTTCTGCTTCTGCTTGTGTCTGGCCGCTGTTGGAGCGTCCAGGCACAGGACTTCTGCTGCTGCTGACTAAATGGCCTCCTTAATTGGATCATTTGAGTAGCCAGCACACCTGTGCAGGTAGGGCATGACATGATAGGCAGCTGCCTTGATAGCGGGTGGGTGCTGAATGTTCCTAATTGACAAAATAAGATTAATGCTTATGAAGAAATATAAAATCTCATCCCTTCCCCAATATCGCGCCACACCCCTACCCCTTAATTCCCTGGTTGAACTTGATGGACATATGTCTTTTTTCGACCGTACTAACTATGTAACTATGTAACATAACATGGGGGGGGGGGGTCTCCTGGCTGTTCACACAGGTGTGTCATTGCTGTACATTGACCATGCATTGCTTCTGTGGTATTGCAAAGGCAAAGACAAATGCTTCCAGCCATCCATTGCACTAATGGATTGGTCATCAGCTGGCTGTCTATGTCCCGCATCAATATAGACCAAAGTACAGAGGGTTAGGCTATGCTATTGTGCACCTACCTGATGCATCAGAAGGTGCGAGGCCCTTGCTAAATTCTGTGCACAGACTTTGAGATCTATGCTTTAGACTGTATCTAAACCTGCTCCAACATGGACTGACATTCTGGCCTACTTTCAGCCGATGCGACTTGTCTGTCGCTGAACAGTCGCTTTTTATGTATTCAGCACCTATGTATAATGTTGTAAAAATGCTCTAGAAGCTAAAGTCGCAGAAATGTCACACATATTTGGCCTGCAACTTTCTGTGCGACAAATTCAGACAGGAAAAATCAGTATAAATCCTTAGAAAATTATCCCCCAGTGTCTCCATCTGCTGGCGGTATTGAATAAGCATTGCTGCACTGATGGGGTATGCATTAGACGAAAAAAAAGAAGAAAAAGAAGAATAATACGCCCAGAAAAGAGGCGAAAAGGAGAAAAACGTAAAAAAACGTGAAAAAAAAGTAAGAGGAAGAGAAGGGAAAAAAAGGTGGAAATGGGTTTAAAAGTGATTTCGGCGGAGAAATATATATATATATATATATATATATATATATATATATATATACGCGCACACACACACATAGATATAAACGTATTCTCCGTTGAGATATTGCAGCCGCTGCTGTGTCCAGGCCCAGGAGCCTTAGCACTGTGCTGTGATGTCACTCAATACCACTGACATCACTAGGTGTAAACAACATCTCTCCTTTGCTGTGTATGTGACTATGGAGCTGTTTGGTGATGTCGGGTATTACGGCCTTCATAGAAGCAACAGGAGATTGTTGCATCCATCTAGAACCCTCAGAACTACAGTGCTATGATGTCACTCACTTCCACAGGCCTTGCAGAGTGTAAACAACAACAACCCAGCTTTGTTGTGTATGTAACCATAGGGATTTGTGATGTCACCTAGAACCTTCACAGCAGCGACAGCTTTATGAGGAGCATCAGCACTGCTCTGCCTGAGCAGAACCATCACCGCCATAGGTTGTCAAATAACCCGGATTTAACCCACACAGGTAAGTCCAATGGGGTGCAGGCATGTCCTCTATGCTTACAGCTTCCCGTGGGTGTTGGTTTGATACCGTTTGGGGACAGCCAAGGAGGCATCTGCAGGCAACAAAGGTAGGTGTGTGCTTGTGTGTGTGTTTCCTATGCAGATCCTAAGCCCAGTGTCACATGCAAGTAGGAGGAGTAAGAAGGGTTCCTGGCAAATCCGGGTTATGGATTGCATTTAAAAAGGCCCCGTGGGAGTGCAATGGGCCCCTGTCTTGCTGCTTAGCAATAATGGTATGGGTTTAGGTTCTGCTGTGTGTACTGGTGGTTGACTGCCCCCCAGCCCAGAGTGTGCATGGAAAATTGTCTGGCAGCCTCCCTGACAGCAAGCAGTGATAGTGCCCATGAAGGGGACCTTGTTGGGCCCGCCCCTTTCACGGTTATCGCTTCTCGGCCTTTTGGCTAAGATCAAGTGTAGTATCTGTTCTTATCAGTTTAATATCTGATACGTCCCCTATCTGGGGACCATATATTAAATGGATTTTTGAGAACGGGGGCCGATTTCGAAGCTTGCTTCCGTCGCCCTATGCATTGACCCGATATGGCAGTATCTTCGGGTACAGTGCACCACCCCCTTACAGGGTTAAAAAGAAAGATTCCTACTTTCATTGCTACCTGCTTGCTGGCTAGCCAGCTAGCCAGCCCTGTGGGCCTTGCTGCTGCAGCCAAAAAACAAAAGGTGGTGCTGCTGCTGCTTCTGCTGCTTCTGCTTCTGCTTGTGTCTGGCCGCTGTTGGAGCGTCCAGGCACAGGACTTCTGCTGCTGCTGACTAAATGGCCTCCTTAATTGGATCATTTGAGTAGCCAGCACACCTGTGCAGGTAGGGCATGACATGATAGGCAGCTGCCTTGATAGCGGGTGGGTGCTGAATGTTCCTAATTGACAAAATAAGATTAATGCTTATGAAGAAATATAAAATCTCATCCCTTCCCCAATATCGCGCCACACCCCTACCCCTTAATTCCCTGGTTGAACTTGATGGACATATGTCTTTTTTCGACCGTACTAACTATGTAACTATGTAACATAACATGGGGGGGGGGGGGGTCTCCTGGCTGTTCACACAGGTGTGTCATTGCTGTACATTGACCATGCATTGCTTCTGTGGTATTGCAAAGGCAAAGACAAATGCTTCCAGCCATCCATTGCACTAATGGATTGGTCATCAGCTGGCTGTCTATGTCCCGCATCAATATAGACCAAAGTACAGAGGGTTAGGCTATGCTATTGTGCACCTACCTGATGCATCAGAAGGTGCGAGGCCCTTGCTAAATTCTGTGCACAGACTTTGAGATCTATGCTTTAGACTGTATCTAAACCTGCTCCAACATGGACTGACATTCTGGCCTACTTTCAGCCGATGCGACTTGTCTGTCGCTGAACAGTCGCTTTTTATGTATTCAGCACCTATGTATAATGTTGTAAAAATGCTCTAGAAGCTAAAGTCGCAGAAATGTCACACATATTTGGCCTGCAACTTTCTGTGCGACAAATTCAGACAGGAAAAATCAGTATAAATCCTTAGAAAATTATCCCCCAGTGTCTCCATCTGCTGGCGGTATTGAATAAGCATTGCTGCACTGATGGGGTATGCATTAGACGAAAAAAATGAAGAAAAAGAAGAATAATACGCCCAGAAAAGAGGCGAAAAGGAGAAAAACGTAAAAAAACGTGAAAAAAAAGTAAGAGGAAGAGAAGGGAAAAAAAGGTGGAAATGGGTTTAAAAGTGATTTCGGCGGAGAAATATATATATATATATATATATATATATATATATATATATATATATATACGCGCACACACACACATAGATATAAACGTATTCTCCGTTGAGATATTGCAGCCGCTGCTGTGTCCAGGCCCAGGAGCCTTAGCACTGTGCTGTGATGTCACTCAATACCACTGACATCACTAGGTGTAAACAACATCTCTCCTTTGCTGTGTATGTGACTATGGAGCTGTTTGGTGATGTCGTCTATTACGGCCTTCATAGAAGCAACAGGAGATTGTTGCATCCATCTAGAACCCTCAGAACTACAGTGCTATGATGTCACTCACTTCCACAGGCCTTGCAGAGTGTAAACAACAACAACCCAGCTTTGTTGTGTATGTAACCATAGGGATTTGTGATGTCACCTAGAACCTTCACAGCAGCGACAGCTTTATGAGGAGCATCAGCACTGCTCTGCCTGAGCAGAACCATCACTGCCATAGGTTGTCAAATAACCCGGATTTAACCCACACAGGTAAGTCCAATGGGGTGCAGGCATGTCCTCTATGCTTACAGCTTCCCGTGGGTGTTGGTTTGATACCGTTTGGGGACAGCCAAGGAGGCATCTGCAGGCAACAAAGGTAGGTGTGTGCTTGTGTGTGTGTTTCCTATGCAGATCCTAAGCCCAGTGTCACATGCAAGTAGGAGGAGTAAGAAGGGTTCCTGGCAAATCCGGGTTATGGATTGCATTTAAAAAGGCCCCGTGGGAGTGCAATGGGCCCCTGTCTTGCTGCTTAGCAATAATGGTATGGGTTTAGGTTCTGCTGTGTGTACTGGTGGTTGACTGCCCCCCAGCCCAGAGTGTGCATGGAAAATTGTCTGGCAGCCTCCCTGACAGCAAGCAGTGATAGTGCCCATGAAGGGGACCTTGTTGGGCCCGCCCCTTTCACGGTTATCGCTTCTCGGCCTTTTGGCTAAGATCAAGTGTAGTATCTGTTCTTATCAGTTTAATATCTGATACGTCCCCTATCTGGGGACCATATATTAAATGGATTTTTGAGAACGGGGGCCGATTTCGAAGCTTGCTTCCGTCGCCCTATGCATTGACCCGATATGGCAGTATCTTCGGGTACAGTGCACCACCCCCTTACAGGGTTAAAAAGAAAGATTCCTACTTTCATTGCTACCTGCTTGCTGGCTAGCCAGCTAGCCAGCCCTGTGGGCCTTGCTGCTGCTGCTGCAGCCAAAAAACAAAAGGTGGTGCTGCTGCTGCTTCTGCTGCTTCTGCTTCTGCTTGTGTCTGGCCGCTGTTGGAGCGTCCAGGCACAGGACTTCTGCTGCTGCTGACTAAATGGCCTCCTTAATTGGATCATTTGAGTAGCCAGCACACCTGTGCAGGTAGGGCATGACATGATAGGCAGCTGCCTTGATAGCGGGTGGGTGCTGAATGTTCCTAATTGACAAAATAAGATTAATGCTTATGAAGAAATATAAAATCTCATCCCTTCCCCAATATCGCGCCAAACCCCTACCCCTTAATTCCCTGGTTGAACTTGATGGACATATGTCTTTTTTCGACCGTACTAACTATGTAACTATGTAACATAACATGGGGGGGGGTCTCCTGGCTGTTCACACAGGTGTGTCATTGCTGTACATTGACCATGCATTGCTTCTGTGGTATTGCAAAGGCAAAGACAAATGCTTCCAGCCATCCATTGCACTAATGGATTGGTCATCAGCTGGCTGTCTATGTCCCGCATCAATATAGACCAAAGTACAGAGGGTTAGGCTATGCTATTGTGCACCTACCTGATGCATCAGAAGGTGCGAGGCCCTTGCTAAATTCTGTGCACAGACTTTGAGATCTATGCTTTAGACTGTATCTAAACCTGCTCCAACATGGACTGACATTCTGGCCTACTTTCAGCCGATGCGACTTGTCTGTCGCTGAACAGTCGCTTTTTATGTATTCAGCACCTATGTATAATGTTGTAAAAATGCTCTAGAAGCTAAAGTCGCAGAAATGTCACACATATTTGGCCTGCAACTTTCTGTGCGACAAATTCAGACAGGAAAAATCAGTATAAATCCTTAGAAAATTATCCCCCAGTGTCTCCATCTGCTGGCGGTATTGAATAAGCATTGCTGCACTGATGGGGTATGCATTAGACGAAAAAAAAGAAGAAAAAGAAGAATAATACGCCCAGAAAAGAGGCGAAAAGGAGAAAAACGTAAAAAAACGTGAAAAAAAAGTAAGAGGAAGAGAAGGGAAAAAAAGGTGGAAATGGGTTTAAAAGTGATTTCGGCGGAGAAATATATATATATATATATATATATATATATATATATATATATATATATACGCGCACACACACACATAGATATAAACGTATTCTCCGTTGAGATATTGCAGCCGCTGCTGTGTCCAGGCCCAGGAGCCTTAGCACTGTGCTGTGATGTCACTCAATACCACTGACATCACTAGGTGTAAACAACATCTCTCCTTTGCTGTGTATGTGACTATGGAGCTGTTTGGTGATGTCGTCTATTACGGCCTTCATAGAAGCAACAGGAGATTGTTGCATCCATCTAGAACCCTCAGAACTACAGTGCTATGATGTCACTCACTTCCACAGGCCTTGCAGAGTGTAAACAACAACAACCCAGCTTTGTTGTGTATGTAACCATAGGGATTTGTGATGTCACCTAGAACCTTCACAGCAGCGACAGCTTTATGAGGAGCATCAGCACTGCTCTGCCTGAGCAGAACCATCACCGCCATAGGTTGTCAAATAACCCGGATTTAACCCACACAGGTAAGTCCAATGGGGTGCAGGCATGTCCTCTATGCTTACAGCTTCCCGTGGGTGTTGGTTTGATACCGTTTGGGGACAGCCAAGGAGGCATCTGCAGGCAACAAAGGTAGGTGTGTGCTTGTGTGTGTGTTTCCTATGCAGATCCTAAGCCCAGTGTCACATGCAAGTAGGAGGAGTAAGAAGGGTTCCTGGCAAATCCGGGTTATGGATTGCATTTAAAAAGGCCCGTGGGAGTGCAATGGGCCCCTGTCTTGCTGCTTAGCAATAATGGTATGGGTTTAGGTTCTGCTGTGTGTACTGGTGGTTGACTGCCCCCCAGCCCAGAGTGTGCATGGAAAATTGTCTGGCAGCCTCCCTGACAGCAAGCAGTGATAGTGCCCATGAAGGGGACCTTGTTGGGCCCGCCCCTTTCACGGTTATCGCTTCTCGGCCTTTTGGCTAAGATCAAGTGTAGTATCTGTTCTTATCAGTTTAATATCTGATACGTCCCCTATCTGGGGACCATATATTAAATGGATTTTTGAGAACGGGGGCCGATTTCGAAGCTTGCTTCCGTCGCCCTATGCATTGACCCGATATGGCAGTATCTTCGGGTACAGTGCACCACCCCCTTACAGGGTTAAAAAGAAAGATTCCTACTTTCATTGCTACCTGCTTGCTGGCTAGCCAGCTAGCCAGCCCTGTGGGCCTTGCTGCTGCTGCTGCAGCCAAAAAACAAAAGGTGGTGCTGCTGCTGCTTCTGCTGCTTCTGCTTCTGCTTGTGTCTGGCCGCTGTTGGAGCGTCCAGGCACAGGACTTCTGCTGCTGCTGACTAAATGGCCTCCTTAATTGGATCATTTGAGTAGCCAGCACACCTGTGCAGGTAGGGCATGACATGATAGGCAGCTGCCTTGATAGCGGGTGGGTGCTGAATGTTCCTAATTGACAAAATAAGATTAATGCTTATGAAGAAATATAAAATCTCATCCCTTCCCCAATATCGCGCCACACCCCTACCCCTTAATTCCCTGGTTGAACTTGATGGACATATGTCTTTTTTCGACCGTACTAACTATGTAACTATGTAACATAACATGGGGGGGGGGGGTCTCCTGGCTGTTCACACAGGTGTGTCATTGCTGTACATTGACCATGCATTGCTTCTGTGGTATTGCAAAGGCAAAGACAAATGCTTCCAGCCATCCATTGCACTAATGGATTGGTCATCAGCTGGCTGTCTATGTCCCGCATCAATATAGACCAAAGTACAGAGGGTTAGGCTATGCTATTGTGCACCTACCTGATGCATCAGAAGGTGCGAGGCCCTTGCTAAATTCTGTGCACAGACTTTGAGATCTATGCTTTAGACTGTATCTAAACCTGCTCCAACATGGACTGACATTCTGGCCTACTTTCAGCCAATGCGACTTGTCTGTCGCTGAACAGTTGCTTTTTATGTATTCAGCACCTATGTATAATGTTGTAAAAATGCTCTAGAAGCTAAAGTCGCAGAAATGTCACACATATTTGGCCTGCAACTTTCTGTGCGACAAATTCAGACAGGAAAAATCAGTAGAAATCCTTAGAAAATTATCCCCCAGTGTCTCCATCTGCTGGCGGTATTGAATAAGCATTGCTGCACTGATGGGGTATGCATTAGACGAAAAAAAAGAAGAAAAAGAAGAATAATACGCCCAGAAAAGAGGCGAAAAGGAGAAAAACGTAAAAAAACGTGAAAAAAAAGTAAGAGGAAGAGAAGGGAAAAAAAGGTGGAAATGGGTTTAAAAGTGATTTCGGCAGAGAAATATATATATATATATATATATATATATATATATATATATATATATACGCGCACACACACACATAGATATAAACGTATTCTCCGTTGAGATATTGCAGCCGCTGCTGTGTCCAGGCCCAGGAGCCTTAGCACTGTGCTGTGATGTCACTCAATACCACTGACATCACTAGGTGTAAACAACATCTCTCCTTTGCTGTGTATGTGACTATGGAGCTGTTTGGTGATGTCGTCTATTACGGCCTTCATAGAAGCAACAGGAGATTGTTGCATCCATCTAGAACCCTCAGAACTACAGTGCTATGATGTCACTCACTTCCACAGGCCTTGCAGAGTGTAAACAACAACAACCCAGCTTTGTTGTGTATGTAACCATAGGGATTTGTGATGTCACCTAGAACCTTCACAGCAGCGACAGCTTTATGAGGAGCATCAGCACTGCTCTGCCTGAGCAGAACCATCACCGCCATAGGTTGTCAAATAACCCGGATTTAACCCACACAGGTAAGTCCAATGGGGTGCAGGCATGTCCTCTATGCTTACAGCTTCCCGTGGGTGTTGGTTTGATACCGTTTGGGGACAGCCAAGGAGGCATCTGCAGGCAACAAAGGTAGGTGTGTGCTTGTGTGTGTGTTTCCTATGCAGATCCTAAGCCCAGTGTCACATGCAAGTAGGAGGAGTAAGAAGGGTTCCTGGCAAATCCGGGTTATGGATTGCATTTAAAAAGGCCCCGTGGGAGTGCAATGGGCCCCTGTCTTGCTGCTTAGCAATAATGGTATGGGTTTAGGTTCTGCTGTGTGTACTGGTGGTTGACTGCCCCCCAGCCCAGAGTGTGCATGGAAAATTGTCTGGCAGCCTCCCTGACAGCAAGCAGTGATAGTGCCCATGAAGGGGACCTTGTTGGGCCCGCCCCTTTCACGGTTATCGCTTCTCGGCCTTTTGGCTAAGATCAAGTGTAGTATCTGTTCTTATCAGTTTAATATCTGATACGTCCCCTATCTGGGGACCATATATTAAATGGATTTTTGAGAACGGGGGCCGATTTCGAAGCTTGCTTCCGTCGCCCTATGCATTGACCCGATATGGCAGTATCTTCGGGTACAGTGCACCACCCCCTTACAGGGTTAAAAAGAAAGATTCCTACTTTCATTGCTACCTGCTTGCTGGCTAGCCAGCTAGCCAGCCCTGTGGGCCTTGCTGCTGCTGCTGCAGCCAAAAAACAAAAGGTGGTGCTGCTGCTGCTTCTGCTGCTTCTGCTTCTGCTTGTGTCTGGCCGCTGTTGGAGCGTCCAGGCACAGGACTTCTGCTGCTGCTGACTAAATGGCCTCCTTAATTGGATCATTTGAGTAGCCAGCACACCTGTGCAGGTAGGGCATGACATGATAGGCAGCTGCCTTGATAGCGGGTGGGTGCTGAATGTTCCTAATTGACAAAATAAGATTAATGCTTATGAAGAAATATAAAATCTCATCCCTTCCCCAATATCGCGCCAAACCCCTACCCCTTAATTCCCTGGTTGAACTTGATGGACATATGTCTTTTTTCGACCGTACTAACTATGTAACTATGTAACATAACATGGGGGGGGGTCTCCTGGCTGTTCACACAGGTGTGTCATTGCTGTACATTGACCATGCATTGCTTCTGTGGTATTGCAAAGGCAAAGACAAATGCTTCCAGCCATCCATTGCACTAATGGATTGGTCATCAGCTGGCTGTCTATGTCCCGCATCAATATAGACCAAAGTACAGAGGGTTAGGCTATGCTATTGTGCACCTACCTGATGCATCAGAAGGTGCGAGGCCCTTGCTAAATTCTGTGCACAGACTTTGAGATCTATGCTTTAGACTGTATCTAAACCTGCTCCAACATGGACTGACATTCTGGCCTACTTTCAGCCGATGCGACTTGTCTGTCGCTGAACAGTCGCTTTTTATGTATTCAGCACCTATGTATAATGTTGTAAAAATGCTCTAGAAGCTAAAGTCGCAGAAATGTCACACATATTTGGCCTGCAACTTTCTGTGCGACAAATTCAGACAGGAAAAATCAGTATAAATCCTTAGAAAATTATCCCCCAGTGTCTCCATCTGCTGGCGGTATTGAATAAGCATTGCTGCACTGATGGGGTATGCATTAGACGAAAAAAAAGAAGAAAAAGAAGAATAATACGCCCAGAAAAGAGGCGAAAAGGAGAAAAACGTAAAAAAACGTGAAAAAAAAGTAAGAGGAAGAGAAGGGAAAAAAAGGTGGAAATGGGTTTAAAAGTGATTTCGGCGGAGAAATATATATATATATATATATATATATATATATATATATATATATATATACGCGCACACACACACATAGATATAAACGTATTCTCCGTTGAGATATTGCAGCCGCTGCTGTGTCCAGGCCCAGGAGCCTTAGCACTGTGCTGTGATGTCACTCAATACCACTGACATCACTAGGTGTAAACAACATCTCTCCTTTGCTGTGTATGTGACTATGGAGCTGTTTGGTGATGTCGTCTATTACGGCCTTCATAGAAGCAACAGGAGATTGTTGCATCCATCTAGAACCCTCAGAACTACAGTGCTATGATGTCACTCACTTCCACAGGCCTTGCAGAGTGTAAACAACAACAACCCAGCTTTGTTGTGTATGTAACCATAGGGATTTGTGATGTCACCTAGAACCTTCACAGCAGCGACAGCTTTATGAGGAGCATCAGCACTGCTCTGCCTGAGCAGAACCATCACCGCCATAGGTTGTCAAATAACCCGGATTTAACCCACACAGGTAAGTCCAATGGGGTGCAGGCATGTCCTCTATGCTTACAGCTTCCCGTGGGTGTTGGTTTGATACCGTTTGGGGACAGCCAAGGAGGCATCTGCAGGCAACAAAGGTAGGTGTGTGCTTGTGTGTGTGTTTCCTATGCAGATCCTAAGCCCAGTGTCACATGCAAGTAGGAGGAGTAAGAAGGGTTCCTGGCAAATCCGGGTTATGGATTGCATTTAAAAAGGCCCGTGGGAGTGCAATGGGCCCCTGTCTTGCTGCTTAGCAATAATGGTATGGGTTTAGGTTCTGCTGTGTGTACTGGTGGTTGACTGCCCCCCAGCCCAGAGTGTGCATGGAAAATTGTCTGGCAGCCTCCCTGACAGCAAGCAGTGATAGTGCCCATGAAGGGGACCTTGTTGGGCCCGCCCCTTTCACGGTTATCGCTTCTCGGCCTTTTGGCTAAGATCAAGTGTAGTATCTGTTCTTATCAGTTTAATATCTGATACGTCCCCTATCTGGGGACCATATATTAAATGGATTTTTGAGAACGGGGGCCGATTTCGAAGCTTGCTTCCGTCGCCCTATGCATTGACCCGATATGGCAGTATCTTCGGGTACAGTGCACCACCCCCTTACAGGGTTAAAAAGAAAGATTCCTACTTTCATTGCTACCTGCTTGCTGGCTAGCCAGCTAGCCAGCCCTGTGGGCCTTGCTGCTGCTGCTGCAGCCAAAAAACAAAAGGTGGTGCTGCTGCTGCTTCTGCTGCTTCTGCTTCTGCTTGTGTCTGGCCGCTGTTGGAGCGTCCAGGCACAGGACTTCTGCTGCTGCTGACTAAATGGCCTCCTTAATTGGATCATTTGAGTAGCCAGCACACCTGTGCAGGTAGGGCATGACATGATAGGCAGCTGCCTTGATAGCGGGTGGGTGCTGAATGTTCCTAATTGACAAAATAAGATTAATGCTTATGAAGAAATATAAAATCTCATCCCTTCCCCAATATCGCGCCACACCCCTACCCCTTAATTCCCTGGTTGAACTTGATGGACATATGTCTTTTTTCGACCGTACTAACTATGTAACTATGTAACATAACATGGGGGGGGGGGGTCTCCTGGCTGTTCACACAGGTGTGTCATTGCTGTACATTGACCATGCATTGCTTCTGTGGTATTGCAAAGGCAAAGACAAATGCTTCCAGCCATCCATTGCACTAATGGATTGGTCATCAGCTGGCTGTCTATGTCCCGCATCAATATAGACCAAAGTACAGAGGGTTAGGCTATGCTATTGTGCACCTACCTGATGCATCAGAAGGTGCGAGGCCCTTGCTAAATTCTGTGCACAGACTTTGAGATCTATGCTTTAGACTGTATCTAAACCTGCTCCAACATGGACTGACATTCTGGCCTACTTTCAGCCAATGCGACTTGTCTGTCGCTGAACAGTTGCTTTTTATGTATTCAGCACCTATGTATAATGTTGTAAAAATGCTCTAGAAGCTAAAGTCGCAGAAATGTCACACATATTTGGCCTGCAACTTTCTGTGCGACAAATTCAGACAGGAAAAATCAGTAGAAATCCTTAGAAAATTATCCCCCAGTGTCTCCATCTGCTGGCGGTATTGAATAAGCATTGCTGCACTGATGGGGTATGCATTAGACGAAAAAAAAGAAGAAAAAGAAGAATAATACGCCCAGAAAAGAGGCGAAAAGGAGAAAAACGTAAAAAAACGTGAAAAAAAAGTAAGAGGAAGAGAAGGGAAAAAAAGGTGGAAATGGGTTTAAAAGTGATTTCGGCAGAGAAATATATATATATATATATATATATATATATATATATATATATATATACGCGCACACACACACATAGATATAAACGTATTCTCCGTTGAGATATTGCAGCCGCTGCTGTGTCCAGGCCCAGGAGCCTTAGCACTGTGCTGTGATGTCACTCAATACCACTGACATCACTAGGTGTAAACAACATCTCTCCTTTGCTGTGTATGTGACTATGGAGCTGTTTGGTGATGTCGTCTATTACGGCCTTCATAGAAGCAACAGGAGATTGTTGCATCCATCTAGAACCCTCAGAACTACAGTGCTATGATGTCACTCACTTCCACAGGCCTTGCAGAGTGTAAACAACAACAACCCAGCTTTGTTGTGTATGTAACCATAGGGATTTGTGATGTCACCTAGAACCTTCACAGCAGCGACAGCTTTATGAGGAGCATCAGCACTGCTCTGCCTGAGCAGAACCATCACCGCCATAGGTTGTCAAATAACCCGGATTTAACCCACACAGGTAAGTCCAATGGGGTGCAGGCATGTCCTCTATGCTTACAGCTTCCCGTGGGTGTTGGTTTGATACCGTTTGGGGACAGCCAAGGAGGCATCTGCAGGCAACAAAGGTAGGTGTGTGCTTGTGTGTGTGTTTCCTATGCAGATCCTAAGCCCAGTGTCACATGCAAGTAGGAGGAGTAAGAAGGGTTCCTGGCAAATCCGGGTTATGGATTGCATTTAAAAAGGCCCCGTGGGAGTGCAATGGGCCCCTGTCTTGCTGCTTAGCAATAATGGTATGGGTTTAGGTTCTGCTGTGTGTACTGGTGGTTGACTGCCCCCCAGCCCAGAGTGTGCATGGAAAATTGTCTGGCAGCCTCCCTGACAGCAAGCAGTGATAGTGCCCATGAAGGGGACCTTGTTGGGCCCGCCCCTTTCACGGTTATCGCTTCTCGGCCTTTTGGCTAAGATCAAGTGTAGTATCTGTTCTTATCAGTTTAATATCTGATACGTCCCCTATCTGGGGACCATATATTAAATGGATTTTTGAGAACGGGGGCCGATTTCGAAGCTTGCTTCCGTCGCCCTATGCATTGGCCCGATATGGCAGTATCTTCGGGTACAGTGCACCACCCCCTTACAGGGTTAAAAAGAAAGATTCCTACTTTCATTGCTACCTGCTTGCTGGCTAGCCAGCTAGCCAGCCCTGTGGGCCTTGCTGCTGCTGCTGCAGCCAAAAAACAAAAGGTGGTGCTGCTGCTGCTTCTGCTGCTTCTGCTTGTGTCTGGCCGCTGTTGGAGCGTCCAGGCACAGGACTTCTGCTGCTGCTGACTAAATGGCCTCCTTAATTGGATCATTTGAGTAGCCAGCACACCTGTGCAGGTAGGGCATGACATGATAGGCAGCTGCCTTGATAGCGGGTGGGTGCTGAATGTTCCTAATTGACAAAATAAGATTAATGCTTATGAAGAAATATAAAATCTCATCCCTTCCCCAATATCGCGCCACACCCCTACCCCTTAATTCCCTGGTTGAACTTGATGGACATATGTCTTTTTTCGACCGTACTAACTATGTAACTATGTAACATAACATGGGGGGGGGTCTCCTGGCTGTTCACACAGGTGTGTCATTGCTGTACATTGACCATGCATTGCTTCTGTGGTATTGCAAAGGCAAAGACAAATGCTTCCAGCCATCCATTGCACTAATGGATTGGTCATCAGCTGGCTGTCTATGTCCCGCATCAATATAGACCAAAGTACAGAGGGTTAGGCTATGCTATTGTGCACCTACCTGATGCATCAGAAGGTGCGAGGCCCTTGCTAAATTCTGTGCACAGACTTTGAGATCTATGCTTTAGACTGTATCTAAACCTGCTCCAACATGGACTGACATTCTGGCCTACTTTCAGCCAATGCGACTTGTCTGTCGCTGAACAGTTGCTTTTTATGTATTCAGCACCTATGTATAATGTTGTAAAAATGCTCTAGAAGCTAAAGTCGCAGAAATGTCACACATATTTGGCCTGCAACTTTCTGTGTGACAAATTCAGACAGGAAAAATCAGTATAAATCCTTAGAAAATTATCCCCCAGTGTCTCCATCTGCTGGCGGTATTGAATAAGCATTGCTGCACTGATGGGGTATGCATTAGACGAAAAAAAAGAAGAAAAAGAAGAATAATACGCCCAGAAAAGAGGCGAAAAGGAGAAAAACGTCAAAAAACGTGAAAAAAAAGTAAGAGGAAGAGAAGGGAAAAAAAGGTGGAAATGGGTTTAAAAGTGATTTCGGCGGAGAAATATATATATATATATATATATATATATATATATATATATATATACGCGCACACACACACATAGATATAAACGTATTCTCCGTTGAGATATTGCAGCCGCTGCTGTGTCCAGGCCCAGGAGCCTTAGCACTGTGCTGTGATGTCACTCAATACCACTGACATCACTAGGTGTAAACAACATCTCTCCTTTGCTGTGTATGTGACTATGGAGCTGTTTGGTGATGTCGTCTATTATGGCCTTCATAGAAGCAACAGGAGATTGTTGCATCCATCTAGAACCCTCAGAACTACAGTGCTATGATGTCACTCACTTCCACAGGCCTTGCAGAGTGTAAACAACAACAACCCAGCTTTGTTGTGTATGTAACCATAGGGATTTGTGATGTCACCTAGAACCTTCACAGCAGCGACAGCTTTATGAGGAGCATCAGCACTGCTCTGCCTGAGCAGAACCATCACCGCCATAGGTTGTCAAATAACCCGGATTTAACCCACACAGGTAAGTCCAATGGGGTGCAGGCATGTCCTCTATGCTTACAGCTTCCCGTGGGTGTTGGTTTGATACCGTTTGGGGACAGCCAAGGAGGCATCTGCAGGCAACAAAGGTAGGTGTGTGCTTGTGTGTGTGTTTCCTATGCAGATCCTAAGCCCAGTGTCACATGCAAGTAGGAGGAGTAAGAAGGGTTCCTGGCAAATCCGGGTTATGGATTGCATTTAAAAAGGCCCCGTGGGAGTGCAATGGGCCCCTGTCTTGCTGCTTAGCAATAATGGTATGGGTTTAGGTTCTGCTGTGTGTACTGGTGGTTGACTGCCCCCCAGCCCAGAGTGTGCATGGAAAATTGTCTGGCAGCCTCCCTGACAGCAAGCAGTGATAGTGCCCATGAAGGGGACCTTGTTGGACCCGCCCCTTTCACGGTTATCGCTTCTCGGCCTTTTGGCTAAGATCAAGTGTAGTATCTGTTCTTATCAGTTTAATATCTGATACGTCCCCTATCTGGGGACCATATATTAAATGGATTTTTGAGAACGGGGGCCGATTTCGAAGCTTGCTTCCGTCGCCCTATGCATTGACCCGATATGGCAGTATCTTCGGGTACAGTGCACCACCCCCTTACAGGGTTAAAAAGAAAGATTCCTACTTTCATTGCTACCTGCTTGCTGGCTAGCCAGCTAGCCAGCCCTGTGGGCCTTGCTGCTGCTGCTGCAGCCAAAAAACAAAAGGTGGTGCTGCTGCTGCTTCTGCTGCTTCTGCTTCTGCTTGTGTCTGGCCGCTGTTGGAGCGTCCAGACACAGGACTTCTGCTGCTGCTGACTAAATGGCCTCCTTAATTGGATCATTTGAGTAGCCAGCACACCTGTGCAGGTAGGGCATGACATGATAGGCAGCTGCCTTGATAGCGGGTGGGTGCTGAATGTTCCTAATTGACAAAATAAGATTAATGCTTATGAAGAAATATAAAATCTCATCCCTTCCCCAATATCGCGCCACACCCCTACCCCTTAATTCCCTGGTTGAACTTGATGGACATATGTCTTTTTTCGACCGTACTAACTATGTAACTATGTAACATAACATGGGGGGGGGGTCTCCTGGCTGTTCACACAGGTGTGTCATTGCTGTACATTGACCATGCATTGCTTCTGTGGTATTGCAAAGGCAAAGACAAATGCTTCCAGCCATCCATTGCACTAATGGATTGGTCATCAGCTGGCTGTCTATGTCCCGCATCAATATAGACCAAAGTACAGAGGGTTAGGCTATGCTATTGTGCACCTACCTGATGCATCAGAAGGTGCGAGGCCCTTGCTAAATTCTGTGCACAGACTTTGAGATCTATGCTTTAGACTGTATCTAAACCTGCTCCAACATGGACTGACATTCTGGCCTACTTTCAGCCGATGCGACTTGTCTGTCGCTGAACAGTCGCTTTTTATGTATTCAGCACCTATGTATAATGTTGTAAAAATGCTCTAGAAGCTAAAGTCGCAGAAATGTCACACATATTTGGCCTGCAACTTTCTGTGCGACAAATTCAGACAGGAAAAATCAGTATAAATCCTTAGAAAATTATCCCCCAGTGTCTCCATCTGCTGGCGGTATTGAATAAGCATTGCTGCACTGATGGGGTATGCATTAGACGAAAAAAAAGAAGAAAAAGAAGAATAATACGCCCAGAAAAGAGGCAAAAAGGAGAAAAACGTAAAAAAACGTGAAAAAAAAGTAAGAGGAAGAGAAGGGAAAAAAAGGTGGAAATGGGTTTAAAAGTGATTTCGGCGGAGAAATATATATATATATATATATATATATATATATATATATATATATATACGCGCACACACACACATAGATATAAACGTATTCTCCGTTGAGATATTGCAGCCGCTGCTGTGTCCAGGCCCAGGAGCCTTAGCACTGTGCTGTGATGTCACTCAATACCACTGACATCACTAGGTGTAAACAACATCTCTCCTTTGCTGTGTATGTGACTATGGAGCTGTTTGGTGATGTCGTCTATTACGGCCTTCATAGAAGCAACAGGAGATTGTTGCATCCATCTAGAACCCTCAGAACTACAGTGCTATGATGTCACTCACTTCCACAGGCCTTGCAGAGTGTAAACAACAACAACCCAGCTTTGTTGTGTATGTAACCATAGGGATTTGTGATGTCACCTAGAACCTTCACAGCAGCGACAGCTTTATGAGGAGCATCAGCACTGCTCTGCCTGAGCAGAACCATCACCGCCATAGGTTGTCAAATAACCCGGATTTAACCCACACAGGTAAGTCCAATGGGGTGCAGGCATGTCCTCTATGCTTACAGCTTCCCGTGGGTGTTGGTTTGATACCGTTTGGGGACAGCCAAGGAGGCATCTGCAGGCAACAAAGGTAGGTGTGTGCTTGTGTGTGTGTTTCCTATGCAGATCCTAAGCCCAGTGTCACATGCAAGTAGGAGGAGTAAGAAGGGTTCCTGGCAAATCCGGGTTATGGATTGCATTTAAAAAGGCCCCGTGGGAGTGCAATGGGCCCCTGTCTTGCTGCTTAGCAATAATGGTATGGGTTTAGGTTCTGCTGTGTGTACTGGTGGTTGACTGCCCCCCAGCCCAGAGTGTGCATGGAAAATTGTCTGGCAGCCTCCCTGACAGCAAGCAGTGATAGTGCCCATGAAGGGGACCTTGTTGGGCCCGCCCCTTTCACGGTTATCGCTTCTCGGCCTTTTGGCTAAGATCAAGTGTAGTATCTGCATTTGGTCTGGTCGGAAGGTGTCTGTGGTACCCCGCTTCTCGGCCTTGGGGGATTGTCTCTCCTTACGGAGCGACTTCACCCCCTTGCTGCTATTGGGGAGCGGGCTTAGTCCACAGACAACGGGTTGCGATCCCCCTGTCTCTGGGACCTTGTGTCTCAGAAGGCATTTTCGGTACGTTGAGCGTTACCTGTAGCTTCGGAAGCACCTAGGGTACCCCCGACCTCTGCCTTGGGTAAGGGTTCCGCTTTTATAGCGGGATTCCGAGCCCCTGCTGCTATTGGGGAAGGGGCTTAGTCCCTGGGTGTGGAAGATGCCGTTCTCCTGGGCTTTCCCCTCTGGGGAAATGTCGATGCGAAATACCATCCGCATAGAGGTGTCGGAGAGCCATCGTCAGTTGAAGAACCTCCGCTTCATTGCGGAGGTGATTCTTCTTGACTACTTCCGCCTCAATAGGGAGGACATCCTGTGTCTAAATGACCAGGAAAGCCGTGGCCTGTATACCGTCACCTTCACGGCCACGGCGTGTTGCGATAACATCTATGCAACCTTGTCTGGTGCGGACCAGAGGGACGATCGACTCGACGGTCTTTCGTTCCAGTTCCTCTATGGTGAGGAACATATACCGTTGGTGGTGGCTATGCACAGCCCTCATGTGACCACGGAGGATATAGCAACTTTTCTTCGGCGATACTGCGAAGAGGTGCGGTTCGCAAACAAAATCTTGAACTCCGTGCGGTTCTGGAACGGCAAGAGGAAGTTCTGGGTCAAGCTCCGTAAGGATCCCGGTGGTATTGGGGGTCTTTGCCATCCGCCCCCAAATTTTGCCATCGGGAGAGTTCGGGGCTTCCTGTTCTATCCTCAAATGCCTATGTATTGCCGAAATTGCTTGAGGTTTGGCCACACCCAGGAGACCTGCGGCGCGGAGCGTGTGATTCGCTGCAATAGGTGTGGCCAAGAAGGTCACATAGCCTCAAGATGTAGCCATTCGATAAGGTGCAACCTCTGCGGAGAGGAAAATCACGATTTTAATTCCTGTCCCCATAAAGCAAAAACTACGATGGGTGGGTCAAGGCTGGGCCCACCCAAAGAGGGGACAGGACAAAAGACGTCCTTTTTTAAGATGACCAAACCCCAGATGGCAGGTACTGATGGGTCCAGGCCCAAGACCTCTGGTGCTCCATCGGGGGGCCCACCGGTGGTAGTGCTAGGGGGAGGCCATGGGGATTCCACGAAGCCCGGGCGGGTGATCGAGTTTACTGCCCGGGAAATTGAAAGACGTCGATCGACTTCCTACCTGGCTCAAGAGCCCGCCGAAACTTCTGAAGGGGGCTCACCTGTGGCGGGTGGCAGCCGACGGGCCTCGGTGGGGGCAAAGGTGGACCCAAAATTACAGCATAAGCCAGGTACTGGCTTGGCCCAGGGTCGCCCTGCTCCGGACGAAGAGGCCCCGGTGAAAGCCCGCCGGAAGGGGAGCCAGGTGGCCAGGTCTGAGCCCGGTCCTGTTACTCCGCCTATACAGGACAGGGCCAAGAAGACAAGTGGCGCCAAACCAGGGTTTGCTGCCCCGCCAGCAGTGGACCCGGTGGGTAAAACTGGCCATCGTCGATCGATGGGGAAGTTGGAGCAACAGTCCTCAGCAACGCTTGCTGGGGAACAAGCGATGAAAACTTCCCAAGGTAGCGGCAAAGGTTCCGGAAAAGAGGCCTCACAGGCCCCTGTGCAGCAGTTCCAGTCGTCAAATGATGAAAGAAGACGCAGATCCATCAGCCGGGGGCCAGAGATTACATCGAGTGAGAGCAACACAGAGGATATGGACAGCAGTGTGACATTTAAAAGACAAAGAGAAGAAGAAGAGGAAGACATTCAAAGGAAAGCGGCGTGCCGTAGTTCGGACGAGAGCGAGCTCAGGGTCGGGGCATCATCGATCTCAAGCTCCGACCCTCAGAACATCAAGGAGCTGATGACCCCGCAGGCGGGGGATGACGGTACGCAGCTTATTATTGACTTTGATTCTCCAAGCACGGACTCTCCATAAACTATGCCTATCCCTGTAAAAATTGCCTCACTCAATGTGAGGTCCTTAAAGAGCCCTGATCGCAGGGCTGCTTTATTTTCTTATCTAGAGACATGTGACTTTGACCTTTGCCTGCTACAAGAATGTGGAATCCCTAGTAAAATGGACTATAAAGACTTAAAAGAAGACTGGAAGCTGGGCCCATCCATATGGTCCGGTGCAAATGACTGTCGTTCTGTGGGTGTTGGGCTGCTCTGCCGAGGCCAGTCCTTTTCTATTCATACAGTAACTGAGATTGTGCCTGGCAGAGCTCTTTTAATTCATCTATATTTTAATGGACTTTTAATTCGTGTTTTAAATGTGTATGCCCCTCCTGATAAACAGGAGCGGGCAGAACTATTTGAAATTTTACCACTGTTTTGTGTTGGGTCTTCCCCCCTGCTGGTGGGAGGTGATTTTAACTGCATACGTGATGGGGAACACCGGCAGGGTGGGGATATTAATCGTAAAGACCGCACTTCTTACCTGCTTAAAAATTTTATTGATGATTTTAATTTGAAAGATTGCTGGAAGGATCTCTTGCCGGAGGACCCGGGCGCCACATGGTCCAATGGAAGAGTGAGCTCCAGAATCGATTTTATTTTTTCCTCTAGAGCTTTTAAACCCCTGAAATGCACGCTCGAGCAGAATATCTTCTCTGATCATAAGCTCCTCTTGGTGGGCCTGGAGCTAGAGGGGGAGCAAAAAGCAAAAAGGGGCCTCTGGAGATTAAACACCACACTCCTAGAGGACCCTGAGATAAAAGAGGAGTTTGTGCGGACCTACCAGTGCTGGCAATCACAAAGAAAACCCCACGAGCCTATGCTGCACTGGTGGGAGGGCACCAAATCTAAAATCAGATTTTTTTTTATCAAAGCAGGTAAGAAGAAGGCAAAAATGGAAAAACAGTGGTTTTATGTTCTTAACATGCGTTTAAATGTACTTTTTAAATTGAAAGAAGCTGGTATGGATGTAGAAAATGATATTTTAAACCTTAAAACTGAAATAAAACATGCCATAGAAAAGAAAGGGAAACAAATCATTTTTAACTCGCATGTGCAGCACCTGGAGGAGGGCGAGAAATGTTCCCGTTTCTTTTTTAAAAAAGTGATGAATAGGAGGGATATCATCCAAAACCTTGAGGGTGAATCCACTCCAAAAGGCATGTTAGATGCAGTTTTTAACTTCTACCAGCTTCTTTTTAATAAGAAAGATCTTAATCCATCCTTTTTAGAACATGTTCTTAATTCCCTTGATTTTAAGCTAGATGTTTTAGACCAGGAGGTTTTATCCCGTGATCTTAACTTAGATGAACTTTTATTTGTTTTTAAAAGTTTTTCTAGTGGGAAGGCCCCTGGGGAAGATGGTTTACCCATCGAATTTTATTTAGCTTTTTGGGATATTTTAAAGGATGATATGGTTTTATTGTATAAAGAAACTTTTATTGTTAATGAACTTCCCCCTTCCTGGAGGAGGGGGATTGTATCATTACTTTTTAAAAAGGGTGAAAAGGATATGCTAAAAAATTGGCGCCCCATCACACTTTTAAATGTCGATTATAAAGTTTTAGCCAAGTTATTAGCTGTCCGTTTTAAACCTTTTATTCATAAATTAATTCACCCAAATCAGGTTTGTGGGGTACCTGGAAGGTCTATAGCTGAATCCCTAAATATTTTAAGAGATGTTTTATGGTATTTTAAGGATAGAAATCAAACTGTAGCAATTTTATCCTTAGACTTTGAAAAAGCCTTTGATAGGGTCTCCCATGAATACCTGTTTTTAGTTCTTAAAAAGATGGCAGTGCCTGAAACGATTTTAAGCCGAATCATGCTTTTATACCGATCCTGTTTTAGTCAAGTCTCTGTTAATGGCTTTTTAACCAGCGGTGTTCCTCTTTTATCAGGTGTCAAACAGGGCTGCCCCCTGTCCCCACTCCTTTTTATTTGCGCAATCGAACCACTGATGGCCCTCCTCAGAAAAGACCGGGTAGTAAGAGGCGTACCGATACCTGGTGGAGGAGGGACCCATCTAAAGGTGTTGGGGTACATGGATGATGTCACCATACTGTGCCCGGACTCTCCATCCATGAGGGGGGCATTGAGGAACACCAGCTATTTCTGCGAGGTCTCTGGTTTTAAGCTAAACACAGATAAATGTGACTGTTTTTATATTGGCTCCTGGGATTCATCCATCACCCCAGGAGTCACAATGCAACAGGATCAAATTAAAGTTTTAGGTATTGTTTTTAACCAGGTCAATGATGGGAGCCCTAACTGGGATTCAGCTATAGCTAAGATGGAGAAGAAGATTTTAATGTGGAATCTTAGAAACCTTACCATGGAGGGGAAGATTTTAATAATAAAGATGGTTTTACTCCCTATTATGCTATACATTGCCATGGTATTTCCTCCATCTATTTTATACATTAAAAAAGTAACTAGAATTGTTTTTACTTTTTTATGGGGTTCAAAAATGGAGAAATTAAAGCGTGATTTTATGTACAAAAGTAAAGATAATGGCGGGAAAGATGTTCCTAACCTTTTTACTTTCTTTTACATAAAGTATTTCTGTTTCTGTTTTAAAATGATTAAATCCGATGGCATTTTTAGCTGCTTTTTAAGGTACGCTGCGGGCATGGTTTTTAAAAGATGGTTGCGCATCCCTCTGAACGCTCCGGTGCTTCTGTGTCCCCCAAAACATTATGTGGTGTTGGAAAAGACAGTCAGGCTCCTAGGTCTCCAAGATTTGGAGCCTGACATACTGGGGGACCAGAGAAAGGTATCAAAGGTCCTCAGGCGGAGTGAGGTTACCCTGGCAGTGTCCAATTTCACACAGGCAAGATCCAAAAAGGTATGGCGGAACGTGTACGGGAAGTTTCTGGCGAATGTACACAGGGATCTTGCCTGGGCAATCGTCCACCAGTGCCTCCCTACTCGTGAGTTCCAGCACAGGCGAGGACTGGTGGCGAGAGCCAAGTGCCCGAGAGATGGCTGCGGAGTGGACGAAACGGTGCTGCACATATTTTGGAACTGCCCTTTTGCACGGGAGCTTTGGAGGAAGGTAGGCCCACTTTTGAAGTGGGCCTGCGGCCTAAAAGATTTTAATCACGAATGTGTCTTTTACGGTCTTTTTAACTGCCCCAATTTTAAACAGCAGATGATCTGCTGGATGATTATTAATTGTTTTAAAAATGCCATCTGGAAAGTTAGGAACATCTTACTTTTTAAACATGATTTTATTGATGTTAAAAACTGTATAAAGCTGGCCCTGAGTGAGATGTACATCTATTACCTAAGAGACAAGAAACAGTTGGGGGCCAGCGAGGCAGCATCCATGTGGTGTCTGCCTCTATGGAACGGAATAACAATATAATCAGTTTTTATGACATTTGTATAATGTTTTATCCTGCCATTTCTATTTTTTCTCCTTTTATTACTGGTTTTATTATTTGTATTTTAAAACTTTTGTGAACCTTTTATTATTTTGCATTTTAAATTCTGTATGGTTTCTTATTTATTCAATAAAATTTTGTTGAAACCTTATCTGTTCTTATCAGTTTAATATCTGATACGTCCCCTATCTGGGGACCATATATTAAATGGATTTTTGAGAACGGGGGCCGATTTCTAAGCTTGCTTCCGTCGCCCTATGCATTGACCCGATATGGCAGTATCTTTGGGTACAGTGCACCACCCCCTTACAGGGTTAAAAAGAAAGATTCCTACTTTCATTGCTACCTGCTTGCTGGCTAGACAGCTAGCCAGCCCTGTGGGCCTTGCTGCTGCTGCTGCAGCCAAAAAACAAAAGGTGGTGCTGCTGCTGCTTCTGCTGCTTCTGCTTCTGCTTGTGTCTGGCCGCTGTTGGAGCGTCCAGGCACAGGACTTCTGCTGCTGCTGACTAAATGGCCTCCTTAATTGGATCATTTGAGTAGCCAGCACACCTGTGCAGGTAGGGCATGACATGATAGGCAGCTGCCTTGATAGCGGGTGGGTGCTGAATGTTCCTAATTGACAAAATAAGATTAATGCTTATGAAGAAATATAAAATCTCATCCCTTCCCCAATATCGCGCCACACCCCTACCCCTTAATTCCCTGGTTGAACTTGATGGACATATGTCTTTTTTCGACCGTACTAACTATGTAACTATGTAACATAACATGGGGGGGGGGGGGGGTCTCCTGGCTGTTCACACAGGTGTGTCATTGCTGTACATTGACCATGCATTGCTTCTGTGGTATTGCAAAGGCAAAGACAAATGCTTCCAGCCATCCATTGCACTAATGGATTGGTCATCAGCTGGCTGTCTATGTCCCGCATCAATATAGACCAAAGTACAGAGGGTTAGGCTATGCTATTGTGCACCTACCTGATGCATCAGAAGGTGCGAGGCCCTTGCTAAATTCTGTGCACAGACTTTGAGATCTATGCTTTAGACTGTATCTAAACCTGCTCCAACATGGACTGACATTCTGGCCTACTTTCAGCCGATGCGACTTGTCTGTCGCTGAACAGTCGCTTTTTATGTATTCAGCACCTATGTATACTGTTGTAAAAATGCTCTAGAAGCTAAAGTCGCAGAAATGTCACACATATTTGGCCTGCAACTTTCTGTGCGACAAATTCAGACAGGAAAAATCAGTATAAATCCTTAGAAAATTATCCCCCAGTGTCTCCATCTGCTGGCGGTATTGAATAAGCATTGCTGCACTGATGGGGTATGCATTAGACGAAAAAAAAGAAGAAAAAGAAGAATAATACGCCCAGAAAAGAGGCGAAAAGGAGAAAAACGTAAAAAAACGTGAAAAAAAAGTAAGAGGAAGAGAAGGGAAAAAAAGGTGGAAATGGGTTTAAAAGTGATTTCGGCGGAGAAATATATATATATATATATATATATATATATATACGCGCACACACACACATAGATATAAACGTATTCTCCGTTGAGATATTGCAGCCGCTGCTGTGTCCAGGCCCAGGAGCCTTAGCACTGTGCTGTGATGTCACTCAATACCACTGACATCACTAGGTGTAAACAACATCTCTCCTTTGCTGTGTATGTGACTATGGAGCTGTTTGGTGATGTCGTCTATTACGGCCTTCATAGAAGCAACAGGAGATTGTTGCATCCATCTAGAACCCTCAGAACTACAGTGCTATGATGTCACTCACTTCCACAGGCCTTGCAGAGTGTAAACAACAACAACCCAGCTTTGTTGTGTATGTAACCATAGGGATTTGTGATGTCACCTAGAACCTTCACAGCAGCGACAGCTTTATGAGGAGCATCAGCACTGCTCTGCCTGAGCAGAACCATCACCGCCATAGGTTGTCAAATAACCCGGATTTAACCCACACAGGTAAGTCCAATGGGGTGCAGGCATGTCCTCTATGCTTACAGCTTCCCGTGGGTGTTGGTTTGATACCGTTTGGGGACAGCCAAGGAGGCATCTGCAGGCAACAAAGGTAGGTGTGTGCTTGTGTGTGTGTTTCCTATGCAGATCCTAAGCCCAGTGTCACATGCAAGTAGGAGGAGTAAGAAGGGTTCCTGGCAAATCCGGGTTATGGATTGCATTTAAAAAGGCCCCGTGGGAGTGCAATGGGCCCCTGTCTTGCTGCTTAGCAATAATGGTATGGGTTTAGGTTCTGCTGTGTGTACTGGTGGTTGACTGCCCCCCAGCCCAGAGTGTGCATGGAAAATTGTCTGGCAGCCTCCCTGACAGCAAGCAGTGATAGTGCCCATGAAGGGGACCTTGTTGGGCCCGCCCCTTTCACGGTTATCGCTTCTCGGCCTTTTGGCTAAGATCAAGTGTAGTATCTGCATTTGGTCTGGTCGGAAGGTGTCTGTGGTACCCCGCTTCTCGGCCTTGGGGGATTGTCTCTCCTTACGGAGGGACTTCACCCCCTTGCTGCTATTGGGGAGCGGGCTTAGTCCTCAGACAACGGGTTGCGATCCCCCTGTCTCTGGGACCTTGTGTCTCAGAAGGCATTTTCGGTACGTTGAGCGTTACCTGTAGCTTCGGAAGCACCTAGGGTACCCCCGACCTCTGCCTTGGGTAAGGGTTCCGCTTTTATAGCGGGATTCCGAGCCCCTGCTGCTATTGGGGAAGGGGCTTAGTCCCTGGGTGTGGAAGATGCCGTTCTCCTGGGCTTTCCCCACTGGGGAAATGTCGATGCGAAATACCATCCGCATAGAGGTGTCGGAGAGCCATCGTCAGTTGAAGAACCTCCGCTTCATTGCGGAGGTGATTCTTCTTGACTACTTCCGCCTCAATAGGGAGGACATCCTGTGTCTAAATGACCAGGAAAGCCGTGGCCTGTATACCGTCACCTTCACGGCCACGGCGTGTTGCGATAACATCTATGCAACCTTGTCTGGTGCGGACCAGAGGGACGATCGACTCGACGGTCTTTCGTTCCAGTTCCTCTATGGTGAGGAACATATACCGTTGGTGGTGGCTATGCACAGCCCTCATGTGACCACGGAGGATATAGCCACTTTTCTTCGGCGATACTGCGAAGAGGTGCGATTCGCAAACAAAATCTTGAACTCCGTGCGGTTCTGGAACGGCAAGAGGAAGTTCTGGGTCAAGCTCCGTAAGGATCCCGGTGGTATTGGGGGTCTTTGCCATCCGCCCCCAAATTTTGCCATCGGGAGAGTTCGGGGCTTCCTGTTCTATCCTCAAATGCCTATGTATTGCCGAAATTGCTTGAGGTTTGGCCACACCCAGGAGACCTGCGGCGCGGAGCGTGTGATTCGCTGCAATAGGTGTGGCCAAGAAGGTCACATAGCCTCAAGATGTAGCCATACGATAAGGTGCAACCTCTGCGGAGAGGAAAATCACGATTTTAATTCCTGTCCCCATAAAGCAAAAACTACGATGGGTGGGTCAAGGCTGGGCCCACCCAAAGAGGGGACAGGACAAAAGACGTCCTTTTTTAAGATGCCCAAACCCCAGATGGCAGGTACTGATGGGTCCAGGCCCAAGACCTCTGGTGCTCCATCGGGGGGCCCACCGTTGGTAGTGCTAGGGGGAGGCCATGGGGATTCCACGAAGCCCGGGCGGGTGATCGAGTTTACTGCCCGGGAAATTGAAAGACGTCGATCGACTTCCTACCTGGCTCAAGAGCCCGCCGAAACTTCTGAAGGGGGCTTACCTGTGGCGGGTGGCAGCCGACGGGCCTCGGTGGGGGCAGAGGTGGACCCAAAATTGCAGCATAAGCCAGGTACTGGCTTGGCCCAGGGTCGCCCTGCTCCGGACGAAGAGGCCCCGGTGAAAGCCCGCCGGAAGGGGAGCCAGGTGGCCAGGTCTGAGCCCGGTCCTGTTACTCCGCCTAAACAGGACAGGGCCAAGAAGACAAGTGGCGCCAAACCAGGGTTTGCTGCCCCGCCAGCAGTGGACCCGGTGGGTAAAACTGGCCATCGTCGATCGATGGGGAAGTTGGAGCAACAGTCCTCAGCAACGCTTGCTGGGGAACAAGCGATGAAAACTTCCCAAGGTAGCGGCAAAGGTTCCGGAAAAGAGGCCTCACAGGCCCCTGTGCAGCAGTTCCAGTCGTCAAAAGATGAAAGAAGACGCAGATCCATCAGCCGGGGGCCAGAGATTACATCGAGTGAGAGCAACACAGAGGATATGGACAGCAGTGTGACATTTAAAAGACAAAGAGAAGAAGAAGAGGAAGACATTCAAAGGAAAGCGGCGTGCCGTAGTTCGGACGAGAGCGAGCTCAGGGTCGGGGCATCATCGATCTCAAGCTCCGACCCTCAGAACATCAAGGAGCTGATGACCCCGCAGGCGGGGGATGACGGTACGCAGCTTATTATTGACTTTGATTCTCCAAGCACGGACTCTCCATAAACTATGCCTATCCCTGTAAAAATTGCCTCACTCAATGTGAGGTCCTTAAAGAGCCCTGATCGCAGGGCTGCTTTATTTTCTTATCTAGAGACATGTGACTTTGACCTTTGCCTGCTACAAGAATGTGGAATCCCTAGTAAAATGGACTATAAAGACTTAAAAGAAGACTGGAAGCTGGGCCCATCCATATGGTCCGGTGCAAATGACTGTCGTTCTGTGGGTGTTGGGCTGCTCTGCCGAGGCCAGTCCTTTTCTATTCATACAGTAACTGAGATTGTGCCTGGCAGAGCTCTTTTAATTCATCTATATTTTAATGGACTTTTAATTCGTGTTTTAAATGTGTATGCCCCTCCTGATAAACAGGAGCGGGCAGAACTATTTGAAATTTTACCACTGTTTTGTGTTGGGTCTTCCCCCCTGCTGGTGGGAGGTGATTTTAACTGCATACGTGATGGGGAACACCGGCAGGGTGGGGATATTAATCGTAAAGACCGCACTTCTTACCTGCTTAAAAATTTTATTGATGATTTTAATTTGAAAGATTGCTGGAAGGATCTCTTGCCGGAGGACCCGGGCGCCACATGGTCCAATGGAAGAGTGAGCTCCAGAATCGATTTTATTTTTTCCTCTAGAGCTTTTAAACCCCTGAAATGCACGCTCGAGCAGAATATCTTCTCTGATCATAAGCTCCTCTTGGTGGTCCTGGAGCTAGAGGGGGAGCAAAAAGCAAAAAGGGGCCTCTGGAGATTAAACACCACACTCCTAGAGGACCCTGAGATAAAAGAGGAGTTTGTGCGGACCTACCAATGCTGGCAATCACAAAGAAAACCCCACGAGCCTATGCTGCACTGGTGGGAGGGCACCAAATCTAAAATCAGATTTTTTTTTATCAAAGCAGGTAAGAAGAAGGCAAAAATGGAAAAACAGTGGTTTTATGTTCTTAACATGCGTTTAAATGTACTTTTTAAATTGAAAGAAGCTGGTATGGATGTAGAAAATGATATTTTAAACCTTAAAACTGAAATAAAACATGCCATAGAAAAGAAAGGGAAACAAATCATTTTTAACTCACATGTGCAGCACCTGGAGGAGGGCGAGAAATGTTCCCGTTTCTTTTTTAAAAAAGTGATGAATAGGAGGGATATCATCCAAAACCTTGAGGGTGAATCCACTCCAAAAGGCATGTTAGATGCAGTTTTTAACTTCTACCAGCTTCTTTTTAATAAGAAAGATCTTAATCCATCCTTTTTAGAACATGTTCTTAATTCCCTTGATTTTAAGCTAGATGTTTTAGACCAGGAGGTTTTATCCCGTGATCTTAACTTAGATGAACTTTTATTTGTTTTTAAAAGTTTTTCTAGTGGGAAGGCCCCTGGGGAAGATGGTTTACCCATCGAATTTTATTTAGCTTTTTGGGATATTTTAAAGGATGATATGGTTTTATTGTATAAAGAAACTTTTATTGTTAATGAACTTCCCCCTTCCTGGAGGAGGGGGATTGTATCATTACTTTTTAAAAAGGGTGAAAGGGATATGCTAAAAAATTGGCGCCCCATCACACTTTTAAATGTCGATTATAAAGTTTTAGCCAAGTTATTAGCTGTCCGTTTTAAACCTTTTATTCATAAATTAATTCACCCAAATCAGGTTTGTGGGGTACCTGGAAGGTCTATAGCTGAATCCCTAAATATTTTAAGAGATGTTTTATGGTATTTTAAGGATAGAAATCAAACTGTAGCAATTTTATCCTTAGACTTTGAAAAAGCCTTTGATAGGGTCTCCCATGAATACCTGTTTTTAGTTCTTAAAAAGATGGCAGTGCCTGAAACGATTTTAAGCCGAATCATGCTTTTATACCGATCCTGTTTTAGTCAAGTCTCTGTTAATGGCTTTTTAACCAGCGGTGTTCCTCTTTTATCAGGTGTCAAACAGGGCTGCCCCCTGTCCCCACTCCTTTTTATTTGCGCAATCGAACCACTGATGGCCCTCCTCAGAAAAGACCGGGTAGTAAGAGGCGTACCGATACCTGGTGGAGGAGGGACCCATCTAAAGGTGTTGGGGTACATGGATGATGTCACCATACTGTGCCCGGACTCTCCATCCATGAGGGGGGCATTGAGGAACACCAGCTATTTCTGCGAGGTCTCTGGTTTTAAGCTAAACACAGATAAATGTGACTGTTTTTATATTGGCTCCTGGGATTCATCCATCACCCCAGGAGTCACAATGCAACAGGATCAAATTAAAGTTTTAGGTATTGTTTTTAACCAGGTCAATGATGGGAGCCCTAACTGGGATTCAGCTATAGCTAAGATGGAGAAGAAGATTTTAATGTGGAATCTTAGAAACCTTACCATGGAGGGGAAGATTTTAATAATAAAGATGGTTTTACTCCCTATTATGCTATACATTGCCATGGTATTTCCTCCATCTATTTTATACATTAAAAAAGTAACTAGAATTGTTTTTACTTTTTTATGGGGTTCAAAAATGGAGAAATTAAAGCGTGATTTTATGTACAAAAGTAAAGATAATGGCGGGAAAGATGTTCCTAACCTTTTTACTTTCTTTTACATAAAGTATTTCTGTTTCTGTTTTAAAATTATTAAATCCGATGGCATTTTTAGCTGCTTTTTAAGGTACGCTGCGGGCATGGTTTTTAAAAGATGGTTGCGCATCCCTCTGAACGCTCCGGTGCTTCTGTGTCCCCCAAAACATTATGTGGTGTTGGAAAAGACAGTCAGGCTCCTAGGTCTCCAAGATTTGGAGCCTGACATACTGGGGGACCAGAGAAAGGTATCAAAGGTCCTCAGGCGGAGTGAGGTTACCCTGGCAGTGTCCAATTTCACACAGGCAAGATCCAAAAAGGTATGGCGGAACGTGTACGGGAAGTTTCTGGCGAATGTACACAGGGATCTTGCCTGGGCAATCGTCCACCAGTGCCTCCCTACTCGTGAGTTCCAGCACAGGCGAGGACTGGTGGCGAGAGCCAAGTGCCCGAGAGATGGCTGCGGAGTGGACGAAACGGTGCTGCACATATTTTGGAACTGCCCTTTTGCACGGGAGCTTTGAAAGAAGGTAGGCCCACTTTTGAAGTGGGCCTGCGGCCTAAAAGATTTTAATCACGAATGTGTCTTTTACGGTCTTTTTAACTGCCCCAATTTTAAACAGCAGATGATCTGCTGGATGATTATTAATTGTTTTAAAAATGCCATCTGGAAAGTTAGGAACATCTTACTTTTTAAACATGATTTTATTGATGTTAAAAACTGTATAAAGCTGGCCCTGAGTGAGATGTACATCTATTACCTAAGAGACAAGAAACAGTTGGGGGCCAGCGAGGCAGCATCCATGTGGTGTCTGCCTCTATGGAACGAAATAACAATATAATCAGTTTTTATGACATTTGTATAATGTTTTATCCTGCCATTTTTATTTTTTCTCCTTTTATTACTGGTTTTATTATTTGTATTTTAAAACTTTTGTGAACCTTTTATTATTTTGCATTTTAAATTTTGTATGGTTTCTTATTTATTCAATAAAATTTTGTTGAAACCTTATCTGTTCTTATCAGTTTAATATCTGATACGTCCCCTATCTGGGGACCATATATTAAATGGATTTTTGAGAACGGGGGCCGATTTCGAAGCTTGCTTCCGTCGCCCTATGCATTGACCCGATATGGCAGTATCTTCGGGTACAGTGCACCACCCCCTTACAGGGTTAAAAAGAAAGATTCCTACTTTCATTGCTACCTGCTTGCTGGCTAGCCAGCTAGCCAGCCCTGTGGGCCTTGCTGCTGCTGCTGCAGCCAAAAAACAAAAGGTGGTGCTGCTGCTGCTTCTGCTGCTTCTGCTTCTGCTTGTGTCTGGCCGCTGTTGGAGCGTCCAGGCACAGGACTTCTGCTGCTGCTGACTAAATGGCCTCCTTAATTGGATCATTTGAGTAGCCAGCACACCTGTGCAGGTAGGGCATGACATGATAGGCAGCTGCCTTGATAGCGGGTGGGTGCTGAATGTTCCTAATTGACAAAATAAGATTAATGCTTATGAAGAAATATAAAATCTCATCCCTTCCCCAATATCGCGCCACACCCCTACCCCTTAATTCCCTGGTTGAACTTGATGGACATATGTCTTTTTTCGACCGTACTAACTATGTAACTATGTAACATAACATGGGGGGGGGGGGGAGTCTCCTGGCTGTTCACACAGGTGTGTCATTGCTGTACATTGACCATGCATTGCTTCTGTGGTATTGCAAAGGCAAAGACAAATGCTTCCAGCCATCCATTGCACTAATGGATTGGTCATCAGCTGGCTGTCTATGTCCCGCATCAATATAGACCAAAGTACAGAGGGTTAGGCTATGCTATTGTGCACCTACCTGATGCATCAGAAGGTGCGAGGCCCTTGCTAAATTCTGTGCACAGACTTTGAGATCTATGCTTTAGACTGTATCTAAACCTGCTCCAACATGGACTGACATTCTGGCCTACTTTCAGCCGATGCGACTTGTCTGTCGCTGAACAGTCGCTTTTTATGTATTCAGCACCTATGTATAATGTTGTAAAAATGCTCTAGAAGCTAAAGTCGCAGAAATGTCACACATATTTGGCCTGCAACTTTCTGTGCGACAAATTCAGACAGGAAAAATCAGTATAAATCCTTAGAAAATTATCCCCCAGTGTCTCCATCTGCTGGCGGTATTGAATAAGCATTGCTGCACTGATGGGGTATGCATTAGACGAAAAAAAAGAAGAAAAAGAAGAATAATACGCCCAGAAAAGAGGCGAAAAGGAGAAAAACGTAAAAAAACGTGAAAAAAAAGTAAGAGGAAGAGAAGGGAAAAAAAGGTGGAAATGGGTTTAAAAGTGATTTCGGCGGAGAAATATATATATATATATATATATATATATATATATATATATACGCGCACACACACACATAGATATAAACGTATTCTCCGTTGAGATATTGCAGCCGCTGCTGTGTCCAGGCCCAGGAGCCTTAGCACTGTGCTGTGATGTCACTCAATACCACTGACATCACTAGGTGTAAACAACATCTCTCCTTTGCTGTGTATGTGACTATTGAGCTGTTTGGTGATGTCGTCTATTACGGCCTTCATAGAAGCAACAGGAGATTGTTGCATCCATCTAGAACCCTCAGAACTACAGTGCTATGATGTCACTCACTTCCACAGGTCTTGCAGAGTGTAAACAACAACAACCCAGCTTTGTTGTGTATGTAACCATAGGGATTTGTGATGTCACCTAGAACCTTCACAGCAGCGACAGCTTTATGAGGAGCATCAGCACTGCTCTGCCTGAGCAGAACCATCACCGCCATAGGTTGTCAAATAACCCGGATTTAACCCACACAGGTAAGTCCAATGGGGTGCAGGCATGTCCTCTATGCTTACAGCTTCCCGTGGGTGTTGGTTTGATACCGTTTGGGGACAGCCAAGGAGGCATCTGCAGGCAACAAAGGTAGGTGTGTGCTTGTGTGTGTGTTTCCTATGCAGATCCTAAGCCCAGTGTCACATGCAAGTAGGAGGAGTAAGAAGGGTTCCTGGCAAATCCGGGTTATGGATTGCATTTAAAAAGGCCCCGTGGGAGTGCAATGGGCCCCTGTCTTGCTGCTTAGCAATAATGGTATGGGTTTAGGTTCTGCTGTGTGTACTGGTGGTTGACTGCCCCCCAGCCCAGAGTGTGCATGGGAAATTGTCTGGCAGCCTCCCTGACAGCAAGCAGTGATAGTGCCCATGAAGGGGACCTTGTTGGGCCCGCCCCTTTCACGGTTATCGCTTCTCGGCCTTTTGGCTAAGATCAAGTGTAGGATCTGTTCTTATCAGTTTAATATCTGATACGTCCCCTATCTGGGGACCATATATTAAATGGATTTTTGAGAACGGGGGCCGATTTCGAAGCTTGCTTCCGTCGCCCTATGCATTGACCCGATATGGCAGTATCTTCGGGTACAGTGCACCACCCCCTTACAGGGTTAAAAAGAAAGATTCCTACTTTCATTGTTACCTGCTTGCTGGCTAGCCAGCTAGCCAGCCCTGTGGGCCTTGCTGCTGCTGCTGCAGCCAAAAAACAAAAGGTGGTGCTGCTTCTGCTTCTGCTTGTGTCTGGCCGCTGTTGGAGCGTCCAGGCACAGGACTTCTGCTGCTGCTGACTAAATGGCCTCCTTAATTGGATCATTTGAGTAGCCAGCACACCTGTGCAGGTAGGGCATGACATGATAGGCAGCTGCCTTGATAGCGGGTGGGTGCTGAATGTTCCTAATTGACAAAATAAGATTAATGCTTATGAAGAAATATAAAATCTCATCCCTTCCCCAATATCGCGCCACACCCCTACCCCTTAATTCCCTGGTTGAACTTGATGGACATATGTCTTTTTTCGACCGTACTAACTATGTAACTATGTAACATAACATGGGGGGGGGGGGGGGTCTCCTGGCTGTTCACACAGGTGTGTCATTGCTGTACATTGACCATGCATTGCTTCTGTGGTATTGCAAAGGCAAAGACAAATGCTTCCAGCCATCCATTGCACTAATGGATTGGTCATCAGCTGGCTGTCTATGTCCCGCATCAATATAGACCAAAGTACAGAGGGTTAGGCTATGCTATTGTGCACCTACCTGATGCATCAGAAGGTGCGAGGCCCTTGCTAAATTCTGTGCACAGACTTTGAGATCTATGCTTTAGACTGTATCTAAACCTGCTCCAACATGGACTGACATTCTGGCCTACTTTCAGCCGATGTGACTTGTCTGTCGCTGAACAGTCGCTTTTTATGTATTCAGCACCTATGTATAATGTTGTAAAAATGCTCTAGAAGCTAAAGTCGCAGAAATGTCACACATATTTGGCCTGCAACTTTCTGTGCGACAAATTCAGACAGGAAAAATCAGTATAAATCCTTAGAAAATTATCCCCCAGTGTCTCCATCTGCTGGCGGTATTGAATAAGCATTGCTGCACTGATGGGGTATGCATTAGACGAAAAAAAAGAAGAAAAAGAAGAATAATACGCCCAGAAAAGAGGCGAAAAGGAGAAAAACGTAAAAAAACGTGAAAAAAAAGTAAGAGGAAGAGAAGGGAAAAAAAGGTGGAAATGGGTTTAAAAGTGATTTCGGCGGAGAAATATATATATATATATATATATATATATATATATATACGCGCACACACACACATATATATAAACGTATTCTCCGTTGAGATATTGCAGCCGCTGCTGTGTCCAGGCCCAGGAGCCTTAGCACTGTGCTGTGATGTCACTCAATACCACTGACATCACTAGGTGTAAACAACATCTCTCCTTTGCTGTGTATGTGACTATGGAGCTGTTTGGTGATGTCGTCTATTACGGCCTTCATAGAAGCAACAGGAGATTGTTGCATCCATCTAGAACCCTCAGAACTACAGTGCTATGATGTCACTCACTTCCACAGGCCTTGCAGAGTGTAAACAACAACAACCCAGCTTTGTTGTGTATGTAACCATAGGGATTTGTGATGTCACCTAGAACCTTCACAGCAGCGACAGCTTTATGAGGAGCATCAGCACTGCTCTGCCTGAGCAGAACCATCACCGCCATAGGTTGTCAAATAACCCGGATTTAACCCACACAGGTAAGTCCAATGGGGTGCAGGCATGTCCTCTATGCTTACAGCTTCCCGTGGGTGTTGGTTTGATACCGTTTGGGGACAGCCAAGGAGGCATCTGCAGGCAACAAAGGTAGGTGTGTGCTTGTGTGTGTGTTTCCTATGCAGATCCTAAGCCCAGTGTCACATGCAAGTAGGAGGAGTAAGAAGGGTTCCTGGCAAATCCGGGTTATGGATTGCATTTAAAAAGGCCCCGTGGGAGTGCAATGGGCCCCTGTCTTGCTGCTTAGCAATAATGGTATGGGTTTAGGTTCTGCTGTGTGTACTGGTGGTTGACTGCCCCCCAGCCCAGAGTGTGCATGGGAAATTGTCTGGCAGCCTCCCTGACAGCAAGCAGTGATAGTGCCCATGAAGGGGACCTTGTTGGGCCCGCCCCTTTCACGGTTATCGCTTCTCGGCCTTTTGGCTAAGATCAAGTGTAGTATCTGTTCTTATCAGTTTAATATCTGATACGTCCCCTATCTGGGGACCATATATTAAATGGATTTTTGAGAACGGGGGCCGATTTCGAAGCTTGCTTCCGTCGCCCTATGCATTGACCCGATATGGCAGTATCTTCGGGTACAGTGCACCACCCCCTTACAGGGTTAAAAAGAAAGATTCCTACTTTCATTGCTACCTGCTTGCTGGCTAGCCAGCTAGCCAGCCCTGTGGGCCTTGCTGCTGCTGCTGCAGCCAAAAAACAAAAGGTGGTGCTGCTGCTGCTTCTGCTGCTTCTGCTTCTGCTTGTGTCTGGCCGCTGTTGGAGCGTCCAGGCACAGGACTTCTGCTGCTGCTGACTAAATGGCCTCCTTAATTGGATCATTTGAGTAGCCAGCACACCTGTGCAGGTAGGGCATGACATGATAGGCAGCTGCCTTGATAGCGGGTGGGTGCTGAATGTTCCTAATTGACAAAATAAGATTAATGCTTATGAAGAAATATAAAATCTCATCCCTTCCCCAATATCGCGCCACACCCCTACCCCTTAATTCCCTGGTTGAACTTGATGGACATATGTCTTTTTTCGACCGTACTAACTATGTAACTATGTAACATAACATGGGGGGGGGGGGGGGTCTCCTGGCTGTTCACACAGGCGTGTCATTGCTGTACATTGACCATGCATTGCTTCTGTGGTATTGCAAAGGCAAAGACAAATGCTTCCAGCCATCCATTGCACTAATGGATTGGTCATCAGCTGGCTGTCTATGTCCCGCATCAATATAGACCAAAGTACAGAGGGTTAGGCTATGCTATTGTGCACCTACCTGATGCATCAGAAGGTGCGAGGCCCTTGCTAAATTCTGTGCACAGACTTTGAGATCTATACTTTAGACTGTATCTAAACCTGCTCCAACATGGACTGACATTCTGGCCTACTTTCAGCCGATGCGACTTGTCTGTCGCTGAACAGTCGCTTTTTATGTATTCAGCACCTATGTATAATGTTGTAAAAATGCTCTAGAAGCTAAAGTCGCAGAAATGTCACACATATTTGGCCTGCAACTTTCTGTGCGACAAATTCAGACAGGAAAAATCAGTATAAATCCTTAGAAAATCATCCCCCAGTGTCTCCATCTGCTGGCGGTATTGAATAAGCATTGCTGCACTGATGGGGTATGCATTAGACGAAAAAAAAGAAGAAAAAGAAGAATAATACGCCCAGAAAAGAGGCGAAAAGGAGAAAAACGTAAAAAAACGTGAAAAAAAAGTAAGAGCAAGAGAAGGGAAAAAAAGGTGGAAATGGGTTTAAAAGTGATTTCGGCGGAGAAATATATATATATATATATATATATATATATATATATATATATATATACGCGCACACACACACATAGATATAAACGTATTCTCCGTTGAGATATTGCAGCCGCTGCTGTGTCCAGGCCCAGGAGCCTTAGCACTGTGCTGTGATGTCACTCAATACCACTGACATCACTAGGTGTAAACAACATCTCTCCTTTGCTGTGTATGTTACTATGGAGCTGTTTGGTGATGTCGTCTATTATGGCCTTCATAGAAGCAACAGGAGATTGTTGCATCCATCTAGAACCCTCAGAACTACAGTGCTATGATGTCACTCACTTCCACAGGCCTTGCAGAGTGTAAACAACAACAACCCAGCTTTGTTGTGTATGTAACCATAGGGATTTGTGATGTCACCTAGAACCTTCACAGCAGCGACAGCTTTATGAGGAGCATCAGCACTGCTCTGCCTGAGCAGAACCATCACCGCCATAGGTTGTCAAATAACCCGGATTTAACCCACACAGGTAAGTCCAATGGGGTGCAGGCATGTCCTCTATGCTTACAGCTTCCCGTGGGTGTTGGTTTGATACCGTTTGGGGACAGCCAAGGAGGCATCTGCAGGCAACAAAGGTAGGTGTGTGCTTGTGTGTGTGTTTCCTATGCAGATCCTAAGCCCAGTGTCACATGCAAGTAGGAGGAGTAAGAAGGGTTCCTGGCAAATCCGGGTTATGGATTGCATTTAAAAAGGCCCCGTGGGAGTGCAATGGGCCCCTGTCTTGCTGCTTAGCAATAATGGTATGGGTTTAGGTTCTGCTGTGTGTACTGGTGGTTGACTGCCCCCCAGCCCAGAGTGTGCATGGAAAATTGTCTGGCAGCCTCCCTGACAGCAAGCAGTGATAGTGCCCATGAAGGGGACCTTGTTGGGCCCGCCCCTTTCACGGTTATCGCTTCTCGGCCTTTTGGCTAAGATAAAGTGTAGTATCTGTTCTTATCAGTTTAATATCTGATACGTCCCCTATCTGGGGACCATATATTAAATGGATTTTTGAGAACGGGGGCCGATTTCGAAGCTTGCTTCCGTCGCCCTATGCATTGACCCGATATGGCAGTATCTTCGGGTACAGTGCACCACCCCCTTACAGGGTTAAAAAGAAAGATTCCTACTTTCATTGCTACCTGCTTGCTGGCTAGCCAGCTAGCCAGCCCTGTGGGCCTTGCTGCTGCTGCTGCAGCCAAAAAACAAAAGGTGGTGCTGCTGCTGCTTCTGCTGCTTCTGCTTCTGCTTGTGTCTGGCCGCTGTTGGAGCGTCCAGGCACAGGACTTCTGCTGCTGCTGACTAAATGGCCTCCTTAATTGGATCATTTGAGTAGCCAGCACACCTGTGCAGGTAGGGCATGACATGATAGGCAGCTGCCTTGATAGCGGGTGGGTGCTGAATGTTCCTAATTGACAAAATAAGATTAATGCTTATGAAGAAATATAAAATCTCATCCCTTCCCCAATATCGCGCCACACCCCTACCCCTTAATTCCCTGGTTGAACTTGATGGACATATGTCTTTTTTCGACCGTACTAACTATGTAACTATGTAACATAACATGGGGGGGGGGGTTCTCCTGGCTGTTCACACAGGTGTGTCATTGCTGTACATTGACCATGCATTGCTTCTGTGGTATTGCAAAGGCAAAGACAAATGCTTCCAGCCATCCATTGCACTAATGGATTGGTCATCAGCTGGCTGTCTATGTCCCGTATCAATATAGACCAAAGTACAGAGGGTTAGGCTATGCTATTGTGCACCTACCTGATGCATCAGAAGGTGCGAGGCCCTTGCTAAATTCTGTGCACAGACTTTGAGATCTATGCTTTAGACTGTATCTAAACCTGCTCCAACATGGACTGACATTCTGGCCTACTTTCAGCCGATGCGACTTGTCTGTCGCTGAACAGTCGCTTTTTATGTATTCAGCACCTATGTATAATGTTGTAAAAATGCTCTAGAAGCTAAAGTCGCAGAAATGTCACACATATTTGGCCTGCAACTTTCTGTGCGACAAATTCAGACAGGAAAAATCAGTATAAATCCTTAGAAAATTATCCCCCAGTGTCTCCATCTGCTGGCGGTATTGAATAAGCATTGCTGCACTGATGGGGTATGCATTAGACGAAAAAAAAGAAGAAAAAGAAGAATAATACGCCCAGAAAAGAGGCGAAAAGGAGAAAAACGTAAAAAAACGTGAAAAAAAAGTAAGAGGAAGAGAAGGGAAAAAAAGGTGGAAATGGGTTTAAAAGTGATTTCGGCGGAGAAATATATATATATATATATATATATATATATATATATACGCGCACACACACACATATATATAAACGTATTCTCCGTTGAGATATTGCAGCCGCTGCTGTGTCCAGGCCCAGGAGCCTTAGCACTGTGCTGTGATGTCACTCAATACCACTGACATCACTAGGTGTAAACAACATCTCTCCTTTGCTGTGTATGTGACTATGGAGCTGTTTGGTGATGTCGTCTATTATGGCCTTCATAGAAGCAACAGGAGATTGTTGCATCCATCTAGAACCCTCAGAACTACAGTGCTATGATGTCACTCACTTCCACAGGCCTTGCAGAGTGTAAACAACAACAACCCAGCTTTGTTGTGTATGTAACCATAGGGATTGTGATGTCACCTAGAACCTTCACAGCAGCGACAGCTTCATGAGGAGCATCAGCACTGCTCTGCCTGAGCAGAACCATCACCGCCATAGGTTGTCAAATAACCCGGATTTAACCCACACAGGTAAGTCAAATGGGGTGCAGGCATGTCCTCTATGCTTACAGCTTCCCGTGGGTGTTGGTTTGATACCGTTTGGGGACAGCCAAGGAGGCATCTGCAGGCAACAAAGGTAGGTGTGTGCTTGTGTGTGTGTTTCCTATGCAGATCCTAAGCCCAGTGTCACATGCAGGGTAGGAGGAGTAAGAAGGGTTCCTGGCAAATCCGGGTTATGGATTGCATTTAAAAAGGCCCCGTGGGAGTGCAATGGGCCCCTGTCTTGCTGCTTAGCAATAATGGTATGGGTTTAGGTTCTGCTGTGTGTACTGGTGGTTGACTGCCCCCCAGCCCAGAGTGTGCATGGAAAATTGTCTGGCAGCCTCCCTGACAGCAAGCAGTGATAGTGCCCATGAAGGGGACCTTGTTGGGCCCGCCCCTTTCACGGTTATCGCTTCTCGGCCTTTTGGCTAAGATCAAGTGCAGTTTGCTCTGGTCTGGCCAGAGGGTGCGATCTCTGGGTTTACCCAGTTTGCCGGAGAAAGATTTTTTTTTCACTGTGGTCCTGTACCGACAGATTATCATCTGGAAGAATGGCTGGAGTAAAGAATACTATCCGCATGGAGGTGGATCCTGCAAGTTCCAAGAACAACATGGTTTATCTGGTGAGAGATATCATTATGGAGAAGATTGGAGTGGACAAGGCTGAAATCTTCAGTGTTAATGAGTCTCCCCGCAGGGGCTCCTATGAGGTAACCTTTGTGGATGAGGGCAGGTGTTTGCATGTGTATGAACACTTAAGGAATCTCAGCAATGAGCCCTTGCTGGTTGGGGTGAAGATTACTCCACTGTTTGGTCTGCAGGAAAAAACTGTGATAGTGCATGTGCATAATCCTTACACAGATGTGGAAATTATTAAGAACTTTTTGCACAAGTACTGTGACTATGTGAAGGGTGGAGAGAAACAGACGAATGTACTGGGGATTTTTAACTGCAATTATAAGTTTGTGGTTAAATTAAAAGTAGACCCTACTTGTGTTGGGGGTTTTAAACACCCCCCTGCCAGTTTTTCCATTGCAGGTTATAGGGGGTACCTGTCCTATGCTGGTCAGCCTTCCTACTGCAGGAATTGTTTTTCCTTTGGACATTTAAAGGAGAACTGTGTGCAAGGACAAATGTGCAGGAACTGTAATACTGCTGGCCACCATGCTGGAAGTTGTCCTAAAGCCAGGAAATGTGACTTATGTCGGGAGGAAGGTCATGTTTATAAGGACTGCCCTGGGGTGAGAAGTCCTTTATTCAGTAGTGTGGTGAGAGAGGGGGAAATAGTGAGGAGATTGGCCCCTCTGAAGACCATTGCAGCTCCTCAGAAGCCCCCTGATGTTCAGGCTGCAGTCTCTGATGCCTTCAGACAGTTGGAGGAAGTTATTGAGGGAGTGCAGAGTCCTAGTCACTCTGTGGAGTCTGTTCACCCCTCTGACCCTGTTCACATTGAGCCATTTCCATCCTCAGGTGAGACTGATTTGTGTAACAGGGAGGGTGGTGGGAAACATAATGCAGAGGATGAAAATTATGATGGCTTTCAACTGGTGCATGGAGGGAAGTCTGCCAAGAAAAGAAGAGGTGAGAAGGGTGCGGACTCGTGCCCGGAAACCAGCAACTTTTATGAAGTCCTGGAGACGGATGTTATGGAGGCTACTGAGAGTGGTGAATAACTATGCTGGGACTTGATTTGCTAGTTAGTAGCAGGTGGCTGATGCACCTGTGTAGCTCATGCAGGGTTAAACCTTGTTCTTTGTAGCTTTAGGCTATGGGTTTTGTTGTATGTTCTCAAAACGTGAGAGTGTTTAAAAATAAGGCTAGGAGAGCTGCTATTTTAAGTTTTTTAGCTCAGGAAAATGCTGCAATTTTTTGTTTGCAGGAGTGTGGTATTGATCTCACCATAAGTCAGGATGAATGGGTGTATGGTCGGTGTGTGTGGTCTGGGAGTGTTTTGAATAAGAATGATGGTGTGGGGATCTTGATTAAATCACCTGACATTGCTGTGGAAAGCTATGTGGTGATTGAACCTGGCAGGTGTATTTCTGCTGTATTAAGTTATAAAAATGTGAAATTTCGTTTGATTAATGTTTATGCTCCTGCATGTAAAAATGAAAGAAAAAATTTGTTTGATAAGTTAAAGTTTTATGTTCAGGGCAAGATGCCTGTTATTTTAGTTGGAGATATGAATGTTGATTTAACAAAAAAAGCTTTTGATGTATCTGGTAGAAAATTATTTGAGTTAGTCTCTGATTTTAGGTTAAGGGATATCCAAGAGTTATGTAATATTAATCCTAATTTATGTACATATCATGCAGATAGAGGTAATTTTCACTCTAAGTTAGATTATTGTTTTTTGTCTGAGAGTTTGAATGCTTTAAGTTACAGACAGAGGTCTGTTTGTTATTCGGACCATGATTCCTTGCTGTGTGAGATTGATGTGGGTCAGAGTGCTGTGTATGGGAGAGGTTTGTGGAAAATGAATATTAAACATTTAGATAGTGTGGATGTGAGAGATCAGTATGAATGTATGTATAAGAAGTGGTGTGGAAAGAAAGGTGAGTTTGATAACATTATTTTGTGGTGGGAATGGGTTAAAAAGAAAACAAAGTCCTTTTTTAAGTCCTTTGGATACAAAGTCGCTGCTCTTAAGAGGGAGCAATATGTGAAGTTGAATGCGCGTTTGTCCTATTTGTGTAGGTTGAGAGATTGTGGTATGGATGTTCAGGATGATATTGTGAGCACTAAGAGGGAGATTAATAATTTTGTGTTGGAAAAGGGTAGGAGTATCATGTATAGGGCCAAGTTAGATAAATTGGAACATGATGAGAAATGTTCACGTTATTTTTTCAAAAAAGTTTTTTCTAAAAAACCTGTTATTGATATGATTGTGAGAGAGGATGGTAGGGAAGTGACTGGTGATGGTGTGAGTGAGGAAATTGCATGCTTTTATGAGGAGCTGTATGGAGAGAAGTGGAGAGATGAGAATTTGGAGAGTGAGGTATTGAGTGTGTTGGATGGGAAGCTTGGAGAAGCTGAGCAGGCTTTTGTTATGCGTAAGATTTCAAGTGAAGAAGTATGGGATGTAGTGCAGAAAATGTCAGCAAATAAGACTCCAGGTGAAGATGGTTTGCCTGTGGAATTTTATCGTTTTTTGTGGAATGTGGTGGGTAAGGATGTTGTTGCAGTGTGTCAGTTTATGTGGGAGAATATGGAAATTGCGGAGAGTATGCGTGGTGGTGTGGTAGTATTAATTCCAAAAAAAGGGAATTTAAAAAATTTAAAGAATTGGCGTCCAATTACGTTACTTAACTGCGATTATAAGATCTATGCAAAAATTATTGCTAATCGAATGAGGGATGTTGTTGAATGTGTGGTTGGTTATGATCAGTTTTGTGCTGTGCCTGGACGTCGTATACATGAGAGTTTGTGTCTGTTGAGAGATTGTTTGTGGGATTGTAAGAGTAGAAAACAAAATGCTTATTTGTTGTCACTTGATTTTGAAAAGGCGTATGATAGGTTGTCTCATAATTTTTTGTTCAGGGTATTGTTGCGAATGGGGTTTCCGAGTGATTTTGTGTGGAGAGTTAGGAGTTTGTATGATAGAATATATAGTAGGATGCTCGTTAATGGATGTGTGGGGAGAAGAGTGAATGTTTTTTCAGGAGTAAGGCAGGGGTGCCCGCTCTCGCCAGTAGCGTTTATATGCGCGATTGAGCCTCTATTATGTCTGATTAGGAGGGATAAGATAGTGAGAGGTGTTCATATTCCTGGTAGCAATGGTAGGGAATTTAAAGTGAATGCTTATATGGATGATGTATGTGTCCTGTGTGATTCTGAGTGTGCTGTGAGGAGAGTGAGGCTTTTGGTTTCAATTTTCTGTGGTGCGTCTGCTTTTAAAGTGAATTGGTTAAAGAGCGAATGTAAATGCTTTGGTGAAGGTGGGTTAAGTAGTGATGTTGGGGTGAATGTAGTGGAGGGGGCTATTAAAGTATTGGGGATTAAGTTTAGTAAGGATTTGGATGGAAAGGAGAGTTGGGATGATGCAAAAAAGAAGGTAGAGATGCGTTTGAATTTTTGGAGTATGAGAAGTCTTTCTTTTATTGGAAAAATTGTGGTTATTAAAAGTGTTGTTTTACCAATTTTTCTGTATGTTGCTATGATTTTTCCTCCGCAGTATATGTGTTTAAGGAGTCTGAATCGGGTTTTGTTTGTCTTTTTCTGGGGGTCTAAAGTAGAAAGATTAAGGAGAGAAGTGGTGATTAAAAATTGGCGGAAGGGTGGGATGAGTTTTCCAAATCTGGAGGTTTATTTTGGAGTGAATATTTTAGTTTTCATACTGGTCATTATTGAAGGAGATAAGAAGATGTCTTGTATGACTAAGTTTCTTGCTGGAAGACTGTTTGTTAGGCTGAAGTGGTGTAAGAGGGATCTGAGTAGGCCTGTTGCTTTTGAGGTTCCTAAGTGGTATGAGTGGGTTGTGAGGTTTTTGGAGAAATTTGAGTTGATAGAAGAAGAGATGAGTGTGTTGAAGAATAAACGTTTGGTGATGAGAATGATTGAGAGTAAAGAGGTTGTATGTAATATTAATTCTGTGAGGGGAGCGGATGTGGAGAAAGTTTGGAAGAAAGTAAGGATGGATGGTATGTCTAATAAGCAAAAGGAGATTGTGTGGCAAAGTCTACATGGTGTGTTGCCTGTGAGAGAGTTTCAGAAAGCAAGGGGTTTGGTGAGATGTGATGTGTGTCCTAGAGTGGGTTGTAATGGTTTTGAAAGTGTTATTCATCTCTTTTGGAATTGTAAGTATGCTCGTGAGGTTGTTAGAAGGCTTGGTCCTTTATGCAAGGAATTGACAGGTATGGAGTTTTTGTCTTTTGAGATGATGATGTTTGGGCTTTGTGTAAGTGGAGGTCAGAATGTAAGAGTGTTGTGGTTATTGTTGTCGTGTATTAAGGAAGTCTTGTGGGATGTGAGGAATGTTTATGTGTTTTTGAGGAAAGAAGTGAGTGTTAATAATAGTGTGCGAATGGTGTTAGGCAAACTGTATTTGTGTTATTTGTGGGATTCTAAGAGGGGTGGGATTGATGCGGAAGGCATTTGGAAATCGAAAAAATGGATTCATCTTGTTGATTTATCTTGATTGTTTTTTTTGTCTGTTTGATTGATAAATAAAGTTTCCCAATGATGAGAGGGTTGTGTGTTACAGAAAGTTTGTAATGCCAGTTTGAAAGTATTGCTTGGAGTACTTTCATCCCCTACCTGAGGGATTAAAAAAAAAAAAAAAAAAAAAAAATCTGTTCTTATCAGTTTAATATCTGATACGTCCCCTATCTGGGGACCATATATTAAATGGATTTTTGAGAACGGGGGCCGATTTCGAAGCTTGCTTCCGTCGCCCTATGCATTGACCCGATATGGCAGTATCTTCGGGTACAGTGCACCACCCCCTTACAGGGTTAAAAAGAAAGATTCCTACTTTCATTGCTACCTGCTTGCTGGCTAGCCAGCTAGCCAGCCCTGTGGGCCTTGCTGCTGCTGCTGCAGCCAAAAAACAAAAGGTGGTGCTGCTGCTGCTTCTGCTTCTGCTTGTGTCTGGCCGCTGTTGGAGCGTCCAGGCACAGGACTTCTGCTGCTGCTGACTAAATGGCCTCCTTAATTGGATCATTTGAGTAGCCAGCACACCTGTGCAGGTAGGGCATGACATGATAGGCAGCTGCCTTGATAGCGGGTGGGTGCTGAATGTTCCTAATTGACAAAATAAGATTAATGCTTATGAAGAAATATAAAATCTCATCCCTTCCCCAATATCGCACCACACCCCTACCCCTTAATTCCCTGGTTGAACTTGATGGACATGTGTCTTTTTTCGACCGTACTAACTATGTAACTATGTAACATAACATGGGGGGGTCTCCTGGCTGTTCACACAGGTGTGTCATTGCTGTACATTGACCATGCATTGCTTCTGTGGTATTGCAAAGGCAAAGACAAATGCTTCCAGCCATCCATTGCACTAATGGATTGGTCATCAGCTGGCTGTCTATGTCCCGCATCAATATAGACCAAAGTACAGAGGGTTAGGCTATGCTATTGTGCACCTACCTGATGCATCAGAAGGTGCGAGGCCCTTGCTAAATTCTGTGCACAGACTTTGAGATCTATGCTTTAGACTGTATCTAAACCTGCTCCAACATGGACTGACATTCTGGCCTACTTTCAGCCGATGCGACTTGTCTGTCGCTGAACAGTCGCTTTTTATGTATTCAGCACCTATGTATAATGTTGTAAAAATGCTCTAGAAGCTAAAGTCGCAGAAATGTCACACATATTTGGCCTGCAACTTTCTGTGCGACAAATTCAGACAGGAAAAATCAGTATAAATCCTTAGAAAATTATCCCCCAGTGTCTCCATCTGCTGGCGGTATTGAATAAGCATTGCTGCACTGATGGGGTATGCATTAGACGAAAAAAAAGAAGAAAAAGAAGAATAATACGCCCAGAAAAGAGGCGAAAAGGAGAAAAACGTAAAAAAACGTGAAAAAAAAGTAAGAGGAAGAGAAGGGAAAAAAAGGTGGAAATGGGTTTAAAAGTGATTTCGGCGGAGAAATATATATATATATATATATATATATATATATATATATATATACGCGCACACACACACATAGATATAAACGTATTCTCCGTTGAGATATTGCAGCCGCTGCTGTGTCCAGGCCCAGGAGCCTTAGCACTGTGCTGTGATGTCACTCAATACCACTGACATCACTAGGTGTAAACAACATCTCTCCTTTGCTGTGTATGTGACTATGGAGCTGTTTGGTGATGTCGTCTATTATGGCCTTCATAGAAGCAACAGGAGATTGTTGCATCCATCTAGAACCCTCAGAACTACAGTGCTATGATGTCACTCACTTCCACAGGCCTTGCAGAGTGTAAACAACAACAACCCAGCTTTGTTGTGTATGTAACCATAGGGATTGTGATGTCACCTAGAACCTTCACAGCAGCGACAGCTTCATGAGGAGCATCAGCACTGCTCTGCCTGAGCAGAACCATCACCGCCATAGGTTGTCAAATAACCCGGATTTAACCCACACAGGTAAGTCCAATGGGGTGCAGGCATGTCCTCTATGCTTACAGCTTCCCGTGGGTGTTGGTTTGATACCGTTTGGGGACAGCCAAGGAGGCATCTGCAGGCAACAAAGGTAGGTGTGTGCTTGTGTGTGTGTTTCCTATGCAGATCCTAAGCCCAGTGTCACATGCAAGTAGGAGGAGTAAGAAGGGTTCCTGGCAAATCCGGGTTATGGATTGCATTTAAAAAGGCCCCGTGGGAGTGCAATGGGCCCCTGTCTTGCTGCTTAGCAATAATGGTATGGGTTTAGGTTCTGCTGTGTGTACTGGTGGTTGACTGCCCCCCAGCCCAGAGTGTGCATGGAAAATTGTCTGGCAGCCTCCCTGACAGCAAGCAGTGATAGTGCCCATGAAGGGGACCTTGTTGGGCCCGCCCCTTTCACGGTTATCGCTTCTCGGCCTTTTGGCTAAGATCAAGTGTAGTATCTGTTCTTATCAGTTTAATATCTGATACGTCCCCTATCTGGGGACCATATATTAAATGGATTTTTGAGAACGGGGGCCGATTTCGAAGCTTGCTTCCGTCGCCCTATGCATTGACCCGATATGGCAGTATCTTCGGGTACAGTGCACCACCCCCTTACAGGGTTAAAAAGAAAGATTCCTACTTTCATTGCTACCTGCTTGCTGGCTAGCCAGCTAGCCAGCCCTGTGGGCCTTGCTGCTGCTGCAGCCAAAAAACAAAAGGTGGTGCTGCTGCTGCTTCTGCTGCTTCTGCTTCTGCTTGTGTCTGGCCGCTGTTGGAGCGTCCAGGCACAGGACTTCTGCTGCTGCTGACTAAATGGCCTCCTTAATTGGATCATTTGAGTAGCCAGCACACCTGTGCAGGTAGGGCATGACATGATAGGCAGCTGCCTTGATAGCGGGTGGGTGCTGAATGTTCCTAATTGACAAAATAAGATTAATGCTTATGAAGAAATATAAAATCTCATCCCTTCCCCAATATCGCACCACACCCCTACCCCTTAATTCCCTGGTTGAACTTGATGGACATGTGTCTTTTTTCGACCGTACTAACTATGTAACTATGTAACATAACATGGGGGGGTCTCCTGGCTGTTCACACAGGTGTGTCATTGCTGTACATTGACCATGCATTGCTTCTGTGGTATTGCAAAGGCAAAGACAAATGCTTCCAGCCATCCATTGCACTAATGGATTGGTCATCAGCTGGCTGTCTATGTCCCGCATCAATATAGACCAAAGTACAGAGGGTTAGGCTATGCTATTGTGCACCTACCTGATGCATCAGAAGGTGCGAGGCCCTTGCTAAATTCTGTGCACAGACTTTGAGAGCTATGCTTTAGACTGTATCTAAACCTGCTCCAACATGGACTGACATTCTGGCCTACTTTCAGCCGATGCGACTTGTCTGTCGCTGAACAGTCGCTTTTTATGTATTCAGCACCTATGTATAATGTTGTAAAAATGCTCTAGAAGCTAAAGTCGCAGAAATGTCACACATATTTGGCCTGCAACTTTCTGTGCGACAAATTCAGACAGGAAAAATCAGTATAAATCCTTAGAAAATTATCCCCCAGTGTCTCCATCTGCTGGCGGTATTGAATAAGCATTGCTGCACTGATGGGGTATGCATTAGACGAAAAAAAAGAAGAAAAAGAAGAATAATACGCCCAGAAAAGAGGCGAAAAGGAGAAAAACGTAAAAAAACGTGAAAAAAAAGTAAGAGGAAGAGAAGGGAAAAAAAGGTGGAAATGGGTTTAAAAGTGATTTCGGCGGAGAAATATATATATATATATATATGTATATATATATATATATATATATATACGCGCGCACACACACATATATATAAACGTATTCTCCGTTGAGATATTGCAGCCGCTGCTGTGTCCAGGCCCAGGAGCCTTAGCACTGTGCTGTGATGTCACTCAATACCACTGACATCACTAGGTGTAAACAACATCTCTCCTTTGCTGTGTATGTGACTATGGAGCTGTTTGGTGATGTCGTCTATTATGGCCTTCATAGAAGCAACAGGAGATTGTTGCATCCATCTAGAACCCTCAGAACTACAGTGCTATGATGTCACTCACTTCCACAGGCCTTGCAGAGTGTAAACAACAACAACCCAGCTTTGTTGTGTATGTAACCATAGGGATTGTGATGTCACCTAGAACCTTCACAGCAGCGACAGCTTCATGAGGAGCATCAGCACTGCTCTGCCTGAGCAGAACCACATCACCCGCCCCATAGGTTGTCAAATAACCCGGATTTAACCCACACAGGTAAGTCCAATGGGGTGCAGGCATGTCCTCTATGCTTACAGCTTCCCGTGGGTGTTGGTTTGATACCGTTTGGGGACAGCCAAGGAGGCATCTGCAGGCAACAAAGGTAGGTGTGTGCTTGTGTGTGTGTTTTCCTATGCAGATCCTAAGCCCAGTGTCACATGCAAGTAGGAGGAGTAAGAAGGGTTCCTGGCAAATCCGGGTTATGGATTGCATTTAAAAAGGCCCCGTGGGAGTGCAATGGGCCCCTGTCTTGCTGCTTAGCAATAATGGTATGGGTTTAGGTTCTGCTGTGTGTACTGGTGGTTGACTGCCCCCCAGCCCAGAGTGTGCATGGAAAATTGTCTGGCAGCCTCCCTGACAGCAAGCAGTGATAGTGCCCATGAAGGGGACCTTGTTGGGCCCGCCCCTTTCACGGTTATCGCTTCTCGGCCTTTTGGCTAAGATCAAGTGTAGTATCTGTTCTTATCAGTTTAATATCTGATACGTCCCCTATCTGGGGACCATATATTAAATGGATTTTTGAGAACGGGGGCCGATTTCGAAGCTTGCTTCCGTCGCCCTATGCATTGACCCGATATGGCAGTATCTTCGGGTACAGTGCACCACCCCCTTACAGGGTTAAAAAGAAAGATTCCTACTTTCATTGCTACCTGCTTGCTGGCTAGCCAGCTAGCCAGCCCTGTGGGCCTTGCTGCTGCTGCTGCAGCCAAAAAACAAAAGGTGGTGCTGCTGCTTCTGCTGCTTCTGCTTCTGCTTGTGTCTGGCCGCTGTTGGAGCGTCCAGGCACAGGACTTCTGCTGCTGCTGACTAAATGGCCTCCTTAATTGGATCATTTGAGTAGCCAGCACACCTGTGCAGGTAGGGCATGACATGATAGGCAGCTGCCTTGATAGCGGGTGGGTGCTGAATGTTCCTAATTGACAAAATAAGATTAATGCTTATGAAGAAATATAAAATCTCATCCCTTCCCCAATATCGCACCACACCCCTACCCCTTAATTCCCTGGTTGAACTTGATGGACATGTGTCTTTTTTCGACCGTACTAACTATGTAACTATGTAACATAACATGGGGGGGTCTCCTGGCTGTTCACACAGGTGTGTCATTGCTGTACATTGACCATGCATTGCTTCTGTGGTATTGCAAAGGCAAAGACAAATGCTTCCAGCCATCCATTGCACTAATGGATTGGTCATCAGCTGGCTGTCTATGTCCCGCATCAATATAGACCAAAGTACAGAGGGTTAGGCTATGCTATTGTGCACCTACCTGATGCATCAGAAGGTGCGAGGCCCTTGCTAAATTCTGTGCACAGACTTTGAGATCTATGCTTTAGACTGTATCTAAACCTGCTCCAACATGGACTGACATTCTGGCCTACTTTCAGCCGATGCGACTTGTCTGTCGCTGAACAGTCGCTTTTTATGTATTCAGCACCTATGTATAATGTTGTAAAAATGCTCTAGAAGCTAAAGTCGCAGAAATGTCACACATATTTGGCCTGCAACTTTCTGTGCGACAAATTCAGACAGGAAAAATCAGTATAAATCCTTAGAAAATTATCCCCCAGTGTCTCCATCTGCTGGCGGTATTGAATAAGCATTGCTGCACTGATGGGGTATGCATTAGACGAAAAAAAAGAAGAAAAAGAAGAATAATACGCCCAGAAAAGAGGCGAAAAGGAGAAAAACGTAAAAAAACGTGAAAAAAAAGTAAGAGGAAGAGAAGGGAAAAAAAGGTGGAAATGGGTTTAAAAGTGATTTCGGCGGAGAAATATATATATATATATATATATATGTATATATATATATATATATATACGCGCGCACACACACATATATATAAACGTATTCTCCGTTGAGATATTGCAGCCGCTGCTGTGTCCAGGCCCAGGAGCCTTAGCACTGTGCTGTGATGTCACTCAATACCACTGACATCACTAGGTGTAAACAACATCTCTCCTTTGCTGTGTATGTGACTATGGAGCTGTTTGGTGATGTCGTCTATTATGGCCTTCATAGAAGCAACAGGAGATTGTTGCATCCATCTAGAACCCTCAGAACTACAGTGCTATGATGTCACTCACTTCCACAGGCCTTGCAGAGTGTAAACAACAACAACCCAGCTTTGTTGTGTATGTAACCATAGGGATTGTGATGTCACCTAGAACCTTCACAGCAGCGACAGCTTCATGAGGAGCATCAGCACTGCTCTGCCTGAGCAGAACCATCACCGCCATAGGTTGTCAAATAACCCGGATTTAACCCACACAGGTAAGTCCAATGGGGTGCAGGCATGTCCTCTATGCTTACAGCTTCCCGTGGGTGTTGGTTTGATACCGTTTGGGGACAGCCAAGGAGGCATCTGCAGGCAACAAAGGTAGGTGTGTGCTTGTGTGTGTGTTTCCTATGCAGATCCTAAGCCCAGTGTCACATGCAAGTAGGAGGAGTAAGAAGGGTTCCTGGCAAATTCGGGTTATGGATTGCATTTAAAAAGGCCCCGTGGGAGTGCAATGGGCCCCTGTCTTGCTGCTTAGCAATAATGGTATGGGTTTAGGTTCTGCTGTGTGTACTGGTGGTTGACTGCCCCCCAGCCCAGAGTGTGCATGGAAAATTGTCTGGCAGCCTCCCTGACAGCAAGCAGTGATAGTGCCCATGAAGGGGACCTTGTTGGGCCCGCCCCTTTCACGGTTATCGCTTCTCGGCCTTTTGGCTAAGATCAAGTGTAGTATCTGTTCTTATCAGTTTAATATCTGATACGTCCCCTATCTGGGGACCATATATTAAATGGATTTTTGAGAACGGGGGCCGATTTCGAAGCTTGCTTCCGTCGCCCTATGCATTGACCCGATATGGCAGTATCTTCGGGTACAGTGCACCACCCCCTTACAGGGTTAAAAAGAAAGATTCCTACTTTCATTGCTACCTGCTTGCTGGCTAGCCAGCTAGCCAGCTAGCCAGCCCTGTGGGCCTTGCTGCTGCTGCAGCCAAAAAACAAAAGGTGGTGCTGCTGCTGCTTCTGCTGCTTCTGCTTCTGCTTGTGTCTGGCCACTGTTGGAGCGTCCAGGCACAGGACTTCTGCTGCTGCTGACTAAATGGCCTCCTTAATTGGATCATTTGAGTAGCCAGCACACCTGTGCAGGTAGGGCATGACATGATAGGCAGCTGCCTTGATAGCGGGTGGGTGCTGAATGTTCCTAATTGACAAAATAAGATTAATGCTTATGAAGAAATATAAAATCTCATCCCTTCCCCAATATCGCGCCACACCCCTACCCCTTAATTCCCTGGTTGAACTTGATGGACATGTGTCTTTTTTCGACCGTACTAACTATGTAACTATGTAACATAACATGGGGGGGTCTCCTGGCTGTTCACACAGGTGTGTCATTGCTGTACATTGACCATGCATTGCTTCTGTGGTATTGCAAAGGCAAAGACAAATGCTTCCAGCCATCCATTGCACTAATGGATTGGTCATCAGCTGGCTGTCTATGTCCCGCATCAATATAGACCAAAGTACAGAGGGTTAGGCTATGCTATTGTGCACCTACCTGATGCATCAGAAGGTGCGAGGCCCTTGCTAAATTCTGTGCACAGACTTTGAGATCTATGCTTTAGACTGTATCTAAACCTGCTCCAACATGGACTGACATTCTGGCCTACTTTCAGCCGATGCGACTTGTCTGTCGCTGAACAGTCGCTTTTTATGTATTCAGCACCTATGTATAATGTTGTAAAAATGCTCTAGAAGCTAAAGTCGCAGAAATGTCACACATATTTGGCCTGCAACTTTCTGTGCGACAAATTCAGACAGGAAAAATCAGTATAAATCCTTAGAAAATTATCCCCCAGTGTCTCCATCTGCTGGCGGTATTGAATAAGCATTGCTGCACTGATGGGGTATGCATTAGACGAAAAAAAAGAAGAAAAAGAAGAATAATACGCCCAGAAAAGAGGCGAAAAGGAGAAAAACGTAAAAAAACGTGAAAAAAAAGTAAGAGGAAGAGAAGGGAAAAAAAGGTGGAAATGGGTTTAAAAGTGATTTCGGCGGAGAAATATATATATATATATATATATATATATACGCGCACACACACACATATATATAAACGTATTCTCCGTTGAGATATTGCAGCCGCTGCTGTGTCCAGGCCCAGGAGCCTTAGCACTGTGCTGTGATGTCACTCAATACCACTGACATCACTAGGTGTAAACAACATCTCTCCTTTGCTGTGTATGTGACTATGGAGCTGTTTGGTGATGTCGTCTATTATGGCCTTCATAGAAGCAACAGGAGATTGTTGCATCCATCTAGAACCCTCAGAACTACAGTGCTATGATGTCACTCACTTCCACAGGCCTTGCAGAGTGTAAACAACAACAACCCAGCTTTGTTGTGTATGTAACCATAGGGATTGTGATGTCACCTAGAACCTTCACAGCAGCGACAGCTTCATGAGGAGCATCAGCACTGCTCTGCCTGAGCAGAACCATCACCGCCATAGGTTGTCAAATAACCCGGATTTAACCCACACAGGTAAGTCCAATGGGGTGCAGGCATGTCCTCTATGCTTACAGCTTCCCGTGGGTGTTGGTTTGATACCGTTTGGGGACAGCCAAGGAGGCATCTGCAGGCAACAAAGGTAGGTGTGTGCTTGTGTGTGTGTTTCCTATGCAGATCCTAAGCCCAGTGTCACATGCAAGTAGGAGGAGTAAGAAGGGTTCCTGGCAAATCCGGGTTATGGATTGCATTTAAAAAGGCCCCGTGGGAGTGCAATGGGCCCCTGTCTTGCTGCTTAGCAATAATGGTATGGGTTTAGGTTCTGCTGTGTGTACTGGTGGTTGACTGCCCCCCAGCCCAGAGTGTGCATGGAAAATTGTCTGGCAGCCTCCCTGACAGCAAGCAGTGATAGTGCCCATGAAGGGGACCTTGTTGGGCCCGCCCCTTTCACGGTTATCGCTTCTCGGCCTTTTGGCTAAGATCGGGGTTTATTGCCTCGGTCGGCGCTGAAGGTGCGAGTGAACTGCGCCGCGACTAGCTGCGTAGGTGATCAAGACTGTGGTACTCGTTACCGACAGATTTGGAAAGATGGCTGGATCCAACATGTCTGCAGTGGAGAAGACCGTACGCATCAAGGTGCTAACCACGGATCGTCTAAGAAACAGCATTGAATACATCGGCCATACCATTGTGGAGCGACTGGCAGGATTTTCCTTGAGCGACCTCTTTTGTGTCCAGGAGAACAAGCGCCAAGGTATTTATGACGTGTCCTTCTTATATGATGCTGACTGCCAGAACTTTTATGAGTGCTTAAAACGGAACAGTGGAAGTGAGGTTTTGCGGGATGTGTCCTTTTATCCCCTTTTTGAAATGGGGACAAAGACTTTGTTTATCCACATGTACAATCCGTTTGTTGATGTCTCTATGATTAAGAACTTCTTGAGCATCTATTGTGAGTCTATTGCTGGTGGTACTAAGCAGACAAGCAGCATTGGTGTATTTAATGGCACGTATAAGTTCTTTGTGAAGTTGCGGCTTGATGGAGATTGCATTGGAGGCGTTAAGCACCCTCCGGCGAACTTTACCATTGCTGGTTTCAGAGGTTATCTCTATTACTACGGACAGCCATCTTTCTGTAGAAATTGTCTATTGTTTGGACATGTGAAGGAGGCCTGCCCTGGCAGTAAGAAATGCAGGAACTGTAAGCAACCGGGGCATGAGGCGGGTGCATGTCCACACCCGAGGACCTGTGACCTATGTGGGGAAGCTGGCCATGTGTACAAGAACTGTCCAGTGTTGAGGAGGAGGAGAGGAGAATGGAAGAGGAAATGGTGGAGAGGAGGAGGGCAGCTGCGGCTGCAGTGGTTCCTGCAAGAGAGAGCGTTATTATTGGAGAGGTACAGAGTCCTGTGGTGGTAGAGGAGCAAGTGAAGGTGGTGGAGGAGGAGCAAATGGCGGTGCAAGTGGAAGAAGGGGAGATTGAGGATGCTCCCAGTCCCCCGGCTGAGGAGTCGCCGCAAATTGAAGAGTGGTCTTCTTCTGAGGGTGAAGACCGTGAGGAGAGACATAGAGAGAGAGAGGATGACTTTGATCTTTTTCGTCCCCCCAAGAAGACGGCCAGGAAGCTTTCTGGTGGACAGATGGAGTCGACGCTGGTGGCTACGGACAATCGGTATCAACCGCTATCTGAGAGCGACATGGATGCGTGCTCTGCGGGAGAAGCTTCTCCCACACCGCTGAGGAAAGCTACCTAAATAACTTTCTTCTTTTCTGTCAAATTCTTCCTTAGGGTTGTTAAGATGGTGGTATGTCTTTTTTAGTCGGTTCTATAAACGTTAGAGTCTTTAGAAGTAAAGTCAGAAGGACAGTAATTTTGGAGGACTTGGCAGGGAAAAAAGCGGACATTATTTGTTTGCAGGAATGTGGGCTAAATGATATTCCGGGGAAGGGAGAATGGGCTTATGGTCCTGCTGTTTGGTCGGTGTCTGGGCATAATAGGAATGATGGGGTAGGGGTGCTTTTTAAGAGCTTTAAGTTTGAAGTTTGTAGTTATGTGGTAATAGAGGAGGGGAGGTGTATCATGGTGGAGGTTAAGGTGCAGGGGGTTAAATTTAGGTTGATAAATGTGTATGCGCCGGTAAGGAGGGAGGAGCGGGTGGGGTTGTTGGAGGTAATTAAGAGGTTTCTGCCGGGTAAAATACCTTTGGTGTGGGTGGGGGATTTCAATTGTGAAATTGAGGGGAATGTGGATGTATCTGGGAATATTCTTAAAAGTATGGTGTGTGACTTTAAGTTAAAGGATGTGGCTGAAGCGTGTGGAGTGTGTCCTTTGTTAGATACATATTATTCTGATAGTGGAAGTCATAGTTCCAGACTTGATATGTGTTTTGTGTCTAAGGGTGTGTTATGTAAGAATTATATGCAAGAAAAAGTAGGATATTCAGATCATGAGTATGTGTGTTGTGAGTTAGTATTGGATGCAGATTGTGTGAGTGGGAGGGGTGTATGGAAATTAAATGTTAAATTGTTGGAAGTGGAAGGAGTGTATGATAGATATGTTAATAAGTATAGGGGTTGGTGTAAGAAAAAGAATGATTTTCCTGATATATTGTGTTGGTGGGAATGGGTTAAGGGTCAAACAAAAGTTTTCTTTAAAAGAGAGGGATATAAGCGGAATGCTGGGAGGAAGAAGAAGTATGAATGGTTGAATAAAAGATTGGTGTTTCTCAATAAGTTAAAGAAGTATGGCTGGAGTGTGGGTGAGCAGATTGAGGTTGTGAAGAGTGATCTAAAAAATTGGTTGAATGAGAAAGGTAAAGAGTTGATGTATCAAGCAAAACTTGATAAGTTAGAGAAAGATGAGAAATGTTCGAGATATTTCTTTAAAAAAGTTATTGGGAAGAGAGAGGATATGGTAAGAGTGTATGATGATGATGGCTGTCTGGTTAAAGGTAAAGCTGTGTTGGGAGTGGTTAAAAATTTTTATGAAGAGTTGTATGCGGTAAAAGATTGTGAAGAGGACTTGCAGGATGAAGTGTTGAGAGTGCTTGATAAGAGGGTGGATGGTAGTGAATATGGGACTCTGATGAGAGAGATTGGAGAGGAGGAAGTGAAGAGGACTGTGGATAGTATGTCAAGAAATAAAACGCCTGGAGAGGATGGGTTGCCTGTTGAATTTTATGCTTGGATTTGGGATGTTGTGAAGGAAGATTTGGTGGAAGTGTATAGGTATATGTGGAGGAATGAGAGAATGGTGGAAAGTATGAAGAGTGGAGTGGTTGTGTTGATTTATAAGAAAGGTGATGTGAATGATGTGAGGAATTGGAGGCCGATAACTTTGTTGAATGTAGATTATAAGGTGTTTGCTAAAATAATTACAAATAGGATGAGAGATGTGGTTGAGCAGGTGATTGGAGAAGAACAAGTGTGTGGAGTGCCTGGGAGAAGAATAAATGAAAATTTGTGTTTGTTGAGAGATTTGTTATGGGATAGTATGAGTAGGAAACAGGAGGTTAGAGTGATGTCGATAGATTTTGAAAAGGCGTTTGATCGTCTGTCACATAGGTTTTTGTTTAGAGTATTAGTGAGAATGGGATTCCCGGGTGATTTTGTAAATGTTGTAAGGATGCTGTATGATGGAGTATATAGTAAGGTTTTGATAAATGGTTGGATGTCTGAGAAGGTGAAAGTATGTTCTGGTGTAAGGCAGGGTTGTCCGTTGTCCCCTATGGCTTTTATATGTGCTATGGAGCCATTATTAGAGATGTTGCGGCGGGATAAGTGTGTTAGAGGGTTAAAAATTCCAGGGAGTGGTGGGAGAGAAGTCAAAGTTTTGGCCTACATGGATGATGTGTGTATTTTGGGAGAGTCTGTGGCTGTTATGAGAAGGGCAAAGTTACTAGTTGGATTGTTTTGTGGAGCGTCTGGGTTTAAGGTGAATTGGGACAAAAGTGAGTATAAATGTTTTGGTAGTATGCAAGGAAGTGAGGATGTGGGTATGAAGAATATTGAAGGTGGTATTCAGGTTTTAGGTGTTAAAATGGATGAAAGATTGGATGGGAGAGAAAGTTGGGATGATGTGGAGAAGAGAGTGTCCAAAAAATTGAGTCTTTGGAGGTTGAGAGATTTGTCTATGGTTGGGAAAGTGCTGGTTGTGAAAAGTGTAATATTGCCTATTTTATTGTATGTGGCAATAGTGTTTCCGCCAAGTTATATGGTTTTAAGGAAGTTAAAAAGAATTTTGTTTGTGTTTTTTTGGGGTACAAAAGTGGAAAGAGTGAGGAGAGAAGTTGTGATGAAGGATGGTAGTAAGGGTGGAATGGGATTTCCAAATCTAGATGTGTATTTGGGGGTGAATGTGGTGTTTGCGGTTAGAAGGATGATGAGAGGAGAAAAGAATTTTGCATGTATGTTGAGATATTTAGGTGGGCGTGTGTTATGCAAATTAGGTTGGCTGGAGAGAGATTTGAGAGTGCCTTATGCGTTTGTGTGCCCGAGTTGGTATTTGTATGTGGAAAAGTTTTTGGAGAGTTATAGGTTGATTGGTGTGAGAAAGGAGTTGTTTGAAAGTAAGAAGAATGTGTTTGGGTATGTCGCCGCAAGTGAGGTGGAGTGTCCGATTAATATGGTAAGAGGCCAGGATGTGTGTTACGCCGAGCGCTCCGGGTCCCCGCTCCTCCCCGGAGCGCTCGCTTCACTCTCCCCGCGGCAGCGCTCCGGTCACGTCCTCTGACCCGGGGCGCTGCGATTCCGCTGCCAGCCGGGATGCGATTCGCGATGCGGGTAGCGCCCGCTCGCGATGCGCACCCCGGCTCCCCTACCTGACTCGCTCTCCGTCTGTTCTGTCCCGGCGCGCGCGGCCCCGCTCCCTAGGGCGCGCGCGCGCGCCGGGTCTCTGCGATTTAAAGGGCCACTGCGCCGCTGATTGGCGCAGTGGTTCCAATCAGTGTGTTCACCTGTGCACTTCCCTATATCACCTCACTTCCCCTGCACTCCCTTGCCGGATCTTGTTGCCTTAGTGCCAGTGAAAGCGTTCCTTGTGTGTTCCTTGCCTGTGTTTCCAGACCTTCTGCCGTTGCCCCTGACTACGATCCTTGCTGCCTGCCCCGACCTTCTGCTACGTCCGACCTTGCTTCTGTCTACTCCCTTGTACCGCGCCTATCTTCAGCAGCCAGAGAGGTGAGCCGTTGCTAGTGGATACGACCTGGTCACTACCGCCGCAGCAAGACCATCCCGCTTTGCGGCGGGCTCTGGTGAAAACCAGTAGTGGCTTAGAACCGGTCCACTAGCACGGTCCACGCCAATCCCTCTCTGGCACAGAGGATCCACTACCTGCCAGCCGGCATCGTGACAGTAGATCCGGCCATGGATCCCGCTGAAGTTCCTCTGCCAGTTGTCGCTGACCTCACCACGGTGGTCGCCCAGCAGTCACAACAGATAGCGCAACAAGGCCAACAGCTGTCTCAACTGACCGTTATGCTACAACAGTTACTACCACAGCTTCAGCAGTCATCTCCTCCGCCAGCTCCTGCACCTCCTCCGCAGCGAGTGGCCGCTCCTGGGATACGCTTATCCTTGCCGGATAAATTTGATGGGGACTCTAAGTTTTGCCGTGGCTTTCTTTCCCAATGTTCCCTGCATCTGGAGATGATGTCGGACCTGTTTCCCACTGAAAGGTCTAAGGTGGCTTTCGTAGTCAGCCTTCTGTCCGGAAAAGCCCTGTCATGGGCCACACCGCTCTGGGACCGCAATGACCCCGTCACTGCCTCTGTACACTCCTTCTTCTCGGAAATCCGAAGTGTCTTTGAGGAACCTGCCCGAGCCTCTTCTGCTGAGACTGCCCTGTTGAACCTGGTCCAGGGTAATTCTTCCGTTGGCGAGTATGCCGTACAATTCCGTACTCTTGCTTCAGAATTGTCCTGGAATAATGAGGCCCTCTGCGCGACCTTCAAAAAAGGCCTATCCAGCAACATTAAACATGTTCTGGCCGCACGAGAAATTCCTGCTAATCTACATGAACTTATTCACCTAGCCACTCGCATTGACATGCGTTTTTCCGAAAGGCGTCAGGAACTCCGCCAAGATATGGACTCTGTTCGCACGAGGCGTTTCTTCTCCTCGGCTCCTCTCTCCTCTGGTCCCCTGCAATCTGTTCCTGTGCCTCCCGCCGTGGAGGCTATGCAGGTCGACCGGTCTCGCCTGACACCTCAAGAGAGGACACGACGCCGTATGGAGAACCTCTGCCTGTACTGTGCTAGTACCGAACACTTCCTGAGAGATTGTCCTATCCGTCCTCCCCGCCTGGAAAGACGTACGCTGACTCCGCACAAAGGTGAGACAGTCCTTGATGTCTACTCTGCTTCTCCACGTCTTACTGTGCCTGTGCGGATGTCTGCCTCTGCCTTCTCCTTCTCTACAGTGGCCTTCTTGGACTCTGGATCTGCAGGAAATTTTATTTTGGCCTCTCTCGTCAACAAGTTCAACATCCCGGTGACCAGTCTCGCCAGACCCCTCTACATCAATTGTGTAAATAATGAAAGATTGGACTGTACCATACGTTTCCGCACGGAGCCCCTTCTTATGAGCATCGGATCTCATCATGAGAGGATTGAACTTTTGGTCCTCCCCAATTGCACCTCGGAAATTCTCCTTGGACTTCCCTGGCTTCAACTTCATTCCCCTACCCTGGATTGGTCCACTGGGGAGATCAAGTGTTGGGGGTCCTCTTGTTCCAAGAACTGTCTAAAACCGGTTCCCAGTAACCCTTGCCGTAACTCTGTGGTTCCTCCAGTAACCGGTCTCCCTAAGGCCTATATGGACTTCGCGGATGTTTTCTGCAAAAAACAAGCTGAGACTCTACCTCCTCACAGGCCTTATGATTGCCCTATCGACCTCCTCCCGGGCACTACTCCACCCCGGGGCAGAATTTATCCTCTCTCTGCCCCAGAGACTCTTGCCATGTCCGAATACGTCCAGGAGAATCTAAAAAAGGGCTTTATCCGTAAATCCTCCTCTCCTGCCGGAGCCGGATTTTTCTTTGTGTCCAAAAAAGATGGCTCCCTACGTCCGTGCATTGACTACCGCGGTCTTAATAAAATCACGGTTAAGAACCGCTACCCCTTACCCCTCATCTCTGAACTCTTTGATCGCCTCCAAGGTGCCCACATCTTCACTAAATTGGACTTAAGAGGCGCCTATAACCTCATCCGCATCAGAGAGGGGGACGAGTGGAAAACGGCATTTAACACCAGAGATGGACACTTTGAGTATCTGGTCATGCCCTTTGGACTGTGCAACGCCCCTGCCGTCTTCCAAGACTTTGTCAATGAAATTTTTCGTGATCTGTTATACTCCTGTGTTGTTGTATATCTGGACGATATCCTAATTTTTTCTGCCAATCTAGAAGAACACCGCCAGCATGTCCGTATGGTTCTTCAGAGACTTCGTGACAACCAACTCTATGCCAAAATTGAGAAATGTCTGTTTGAATGCCAATCTCTTCCTTTTCTAGGATATTTGGTCTCTGGCCAGGGACTACAGATGGATCCAGACAAACTCTCTGCCGTCTTAGATTGGCCACGCCCCTCCGGACTCCGTGCTATCCAACGCTTTTTGGGGTTCGCCAATTATTACAGGCAATTTATTCCACATTTTTCTACCATTGTGGCTCCTATCGTGGCTTTAACCAAAAAAAATGCTGATCCCAAGTCCTGGCCTCCTCAAGCAGAAGACGCCTTTAAACGACTCAAGTCTGCCTTTTCTTTGGCTCCCGTCCTCTCCAGACCTGACCCTTCCAAACCCTTCCTATTGGAGGTTGATGCCTCCTCAGTGGGAGCTGGAGCTGTTCTTCTACAAAAAAATTCTTCAGGGCATGCTGTCACTTGTGGTTTTTTCTCTAGGACCTTCTCTCCAGCGGAGAGGAACTACTCCATCGGGGATCGAGAGCTTCTAGCCATTAAATTAGCACTTGAGGAATGGAGGCATCTGCTGGAGGGATCAAGTTCTCCTGTTATTATCTACACCGACCACAAGAACCTCTCCTACCTCCAGTCTGCCCAACGGCTGAATCCTCGCCAGGCCCGGTGGTCTCTGTTCTTTGCCCGATTTAATTTTGAGATTCACTTTCGTCCTGCCGATAAGAACATTAGGGCCGATGCTCTCTTTCGTTCCTCGGATGCCTCAGAAGTTGAACTCTCTCCGCAACACATCATTCCACCTGACTGCCTGATCTCCATTTCTCCTGCCTCCATCAGGCAGACTCCTCCAGGAAAGACCTTTGTTTCTCCTCGCCAACGCCTCGGAATCCTCAAATGGGGTCACTCCTCCCATCTCGCAGGTCATGCGGGTATCAAGAAATCTGTGCAACTCATCTCCCGCTTCTATTGGTGGCCGACTCTGGAGACGGATGTTGTGGACTTTGTGCGAGCCTGCACTATCTGTGCCCGGGATAAGACTCCTCGCCAGAAGCCCGCTGGTTTTCTTCATCCTCTGCCTGTCCCCGAACAGCCTTGGTCTCTGATTGGTATGGATTTTATTACTGATTTACCCCCTTCCCGTGGCAACACTGTTATTTGGGTGGTCGTTGATCGATTCTCCAAAATGGCACATTTCATCCCTCTTCCTGGTCTTCCTTCTGCGCCTCAGTTGGCTAAACAATTTTTTGTACACATTTTTCGTCTTCACGGGTTGCCTACGCAGATTGTCTCGGATAGAGGCGTCCAATTCGTGTCTAAATTCTGGAGGGCTCTCTGTAAACAACTCAAGATTAAATTAAATTTTTCTTCTGCATATCATCCCCAGTCCAATGGACAAGTAGAAAGGATTAACCAGATCTTGGGTGATTATTTGCGACATTTTGTTTCCTCCCGCCAGGATGACTGGGCAGATCTCCTCCCATGGGCCGAATTCTCGTATAACTTCAGGGTCTCTGAGTCTTCCTCCAAATCCCCATTTTTCGTGGTGTACGGCCGTCACCCTCTTCCCCCCCTCCCTACTCCCTTGCCCTCTGGTCTGCCCGCTGTGGATGAAATTTCTCGTGACCTTTCCATCATATGGAGAGAGACCCAAAATTCTCTCTTACAGGCTTCATCACGCATGAAGAAGTTCGCGGATAAGAAAAGAAGAGCTCCCCCCGTTTTTTCCCCTGGAGACAAGGTATGGCTCTCCGCTAAATATGTCCGCTTCCGTGTCCCTAGCTACAAGTTGGGACCACGCTATCTTGGTCCTTTCAAAATTTTGTGTCAAATTAATCCTGTCTCTTATAAACTTCTTCTTCCTCCCTCTCTTCGTATCCCTAATGCCTTTCACGTCTCTCTTCTCAAACCACTCATCCTCAACCGTTTTTCTCCCAAATCTGTTCCTCCCACTCCTGTTTCCGGCTCCTCGGACATCTTCTCGGTCAAAGAAATTTTAGCTGCCAAAAAGGTCAGAGGGAAAAAATTTTTTTTAGTGGACTGGGAGGGTTGTGGTCCTGAAGAGAGATCCTGGGAACCTGAGGACAACATCCTAGACAAAAGTCTGCTCCTCAGGTTCTCAGGCTCTAAGAAGAGGGGGAGACCCAAGGGGGGGGGTACTGTTACGCCGAGCGCTCCGGGTCCCCGCTCCTCCCCGGAGCGCTCGCTTCACTCTCCCCGCGGCAGCGCTCCGGTCACGTCCTCTGACCCGGGGCGCTGCGATTCCGCTGCCAGCCGGGATGCGATTCGCGATGCGGGTAGCGCCCGCTCGCGATGCGCACCCCGGCTCCCCTACCTGACTCGCTCTCCGTCTGTTCTGTCCCGGCGCGCGCGGCCCCGCTCCCTAGGGCGCGCGCGCGCCGGGTCTCTGCGATTTAAAGGGCCACTGCGCCGCTGATTGGCGCAGTGGTTCCAATCAGTGTGTTCACCTGTGCACTTCCCTATATCACCTCACTTCCCCTGCACTCCCTTGCCGGATCTTGTTGCCTTAGTGCCAGTGAAAGCGTTCCTTGTGTGTTCCTTGCCTGTGTTTCCAGACCTTCTGCCGTTGCCCCTGACTACGATCCTTGCTGCCTGCCCCGACCTTCTGCTACGTCCGACCTTGCTTCTGTCTACTCCCTTGTACCGCGCCTATCTTCAGCAGCCAGAGAGGTGAGCCGTTGCTAGTGGATACGACCTGGTCACTACCGCCGCAGCAAGACCATCCCGCTTTGCGGCGGGCTCTGGTGAAAACCAGTAGTGGCTTAGAACCGGTCCACTAGCACGGTCCACGCCAATCCCTCTCTGGCACAGAGGATCCACTACCTGCCAGCCGGCATCGTGACAATGTGTCTAAGGTGTGGAATAGTTTAATGACAGATGGAATATCAAATAGACAGAGAGAGATAGGATGGCAGTGTTTGCATGGAGCCCTACCAGTAAGAGAGTTCCAAAGGAATAGAGGTATTGGAAGGAGTGAAATATGTCCGAGGGAAGATTGTAGTGGGGTTGAAAGTGTGATGCATGTGATTTGGAATTGTGACATGGCTCAGAATGTATGGAGAGGGATAGGTCCGTTGTGTAAGGAGTTGACTGGGATAAATAGGTTGTCATATGAGGTTGTGATGTTTGGTCTTAGTATGATTGGAAGAAAGAATGAAAGGGTGTTGTTTGTGTTGTTGGCGATTGTGAAGGAAGTCTTGTGGGATGTTAGAAATTTAAATGTGTTTAAGAGAAAAGATGTGACTGTGGAAGGAAGTTTAAGAATGATTCTGGATAGGTTGTACACCGTTTATTTACGTGATAAAAAGAAATTAGGTGAAATAGATGCAGAGGGGATATGGAAATTTTTGAAGTGGAGACATGTTGTAAGGGTGTAATGGTGATGGTATTTGAATCTGTTTTGAATTTGCTTTGAACAAATAAAGAATGACCTAATGATGAGTTAGACTTTACCATGAGTCAAAAATGACGCGTTATCTAAGTGGTGTTTAGTCTAAACCTGAAGGTTTATAAAAAAAAAAAAAAAAAAAAAATCTGTTCTTATCAGTTTAATATCTGATACGTCCCCTATCTGGGGACCATATATTAAATGGATTTTTGAGAACGGGGGCCGATTTCGAAGCTTGCTTCCGTCGCCCTATGCATTGACCCGATATGGCAGTATCTTCGGGTACAGTGCACCACCCCCTTACAGGGTTAAAAAGAAAGATTCCTACTTTCATTGCTACCTGCTTGCTGGCTAGCCAGCTAGCCAGCCCTGTGGGCCTTGCTGCTGCTGCTGCAGCCAAAAAACAAAAGGTGGTGCTGCTGCTGCTTCTGCTGCTTCTGCTTCTGCTTGTGTCTGGCCGCTGTTGGAGCGTCCAGGCACAGGACTTCTGCTGCTGCTGACTAAATGGCCTCCTTAATTGGATCATTTGAGTAGCCAGCACACCTGTGCAGGTAGGGCATGACATGATAGGCAGCTGCCTTGATAGCGGGTGGGTGCTGAATGTTCCTAATTGACAAAATAAGATTAATGCTTATGAAGAAATATAAAATCTCATCCCTTCCCCAATATCGCGCCACACCCCTACCCCTTAATTCCCTGGTTGAACTTGATGGACATGTGTCTTTTTTCGACCGTACTAACTATGTAACTATGTAACATAACATGGGGGGGGGGGGGGGGGTCTCCTGGCTGTTCACACAGGTGTGTCATTGCTGTACATTGACCATGCATTGCTTCTGTGGTATTGCAAAGGCAAAGACAAATGCTTCCAGCCATCCATTGCACTAATGGATTGGTCATCAGCTGGCTGTCTATGTCCCGCATCAATATAGACCAAAGTACAGAGGGTTAGGCTATGCTATTGTGCACCTACCTGATGCATCAGAAGGTGCGAGGCCCTTGCTAAATTCTGTGCACAGACTTTGAGATCTATGCTTTAGACTGTATCTAAACCTGCTCCAACATGGACTGACATTCTGGCCTACTTTCAGCCGATGCGACTTGTCTGTCGCTGAACAGTCGCTTTTTATGTATTCAGCACCTATGTATAATGTTGTAAAAATGCTCTAGAAGCTAAAGTCGCAGAAATGTCACACATATTTGGCCTGCAACTTTCTGTGCGACAAATTCAGACAGGAAAAATCAGTATAAATCCTTAGAAAATTATCCCCCAGTGTCTCCATCTGCTGGCGGTATTGAATAAGCATTGCTGCACTGATGGGGTATGCATTAGACGAAAAAAAAGAAGAAAAAGAAGAATAATACGCCCAGAAAAGAGGCGAAAAGGAGAAAAACGTAAAAAAACGTGAAAAAAAAGTAAGAGGAAGAGAAGGGAAAAAAAGGTGGAAATGGGTTTAAAAGTGATTTCGGCGGAGAAATATATATATATATATATATATATATATATATATATATATATATATACGCGCACACACACACATATATATAAACGTATTCTCCGTTGAGATATTGCAGCCGCTGCTGTGTCCAGGCCCAGGAGCCTTAGCACTGTGCTGTGATGTCACTCAATACCACTGACATCACTAGGTGTAAACAACATCTCTCCTTTGCTGTGTATGTGACTATGGAGCTGTTTGGTGATGTCGTCTATTATGGCCTTCATAGAAGCAACAGGAGATTGTTGCATCCATCTAGAACCCTCAGAACTACAGTGCTATGATGTCACTCACTTCCACAGGCCTTGCAGAGTGTAAACAACAACAACCCAGCTTTGTTGTGTATGTAACCATAGGGATTGTGATGTCACCTAGAACCTTCACAGCAGCGACAGCTTCATGAGGAGCATCAGCACTGCTCTGCCTGAGCAGAACCATCACCGCCATAGGTTGTCAAATAACCCGGATTTAACCCACACAGGTAAGTCCAATGGGGTGCAGGCATGTCCTCTATGCTTACAGCTTCCCGTGGGTGTTGGTTTGATACCGTTTGGGGACAGCCAAGGAGGCATCTGCAGGCAACAAAGGTAGGTGTGTGCTTGTGTGTGTGTTTCCTATGCAGATCCTAAGCCCAGTGTCACATGCAAGTAGGAGGAGTAAGAAGGGTTCCTGGCAAATCCGGGTTATGGATTGCATTTAAAAAGGCCCCGTGGGAGTGCAATGGGCCCCTGTCTTGCTGCTTAGCAATAATGGTATGGGTTTAGGTTCTGCTGTGTGTACTGGTGGTTGACTGCCCCCCAGCCCAGAGTGTGCATGGAAAATTGTCTGGCAGCCTCCCTGACAGCAAGCAGTGATAGTGCCCATGAAGGGGACCTTGTTGGGCCCGCCCCTTTCACGGTTATCGCTTCTCGGCCTTTTGGCTAAGATCAAGTGTAGTATCTGTTCTTATCAGTTTAATATCTGATACGTCCCCTATCTGGGGACCATATATTAAATGGATTTTTGAGAACGGGGGCCGATTTCGAAGCTTGCTTCCGTCGCCCTATGCATTGACCCGATATGGCAGTATCTTCGGGTACAGTGCACCACCCCCTTACAGGGTTAAAAAGAAAGATTCCTACTTTCATTGCTACCTGCTTGCTGGCTAGCCAGCTAGCCAGCCCTGTGGGCCTTGCTGCTGCTGCTGCAGCCAAAAAACAAAAGGTGGTGCTGCTGCTGCTTCTGCTGCTTCTGCTTCTGCTTGTGTCTGGCCGCTGTTGGAGCGTCCAGGCACAGGACTTCTGCTGCTGCTGACTAAATGGCCTCCTTAATTGGATCATTTGAGTAGCCAGCACACCTGTGCAGGTAGGGCATGACATGATAGGCAGCTGCCTTGATAGCGGGTGGGTGCTGAATGTTCCTAATTGACAAAATAAGATTAATGCTTATGAAGAAATATAAAATCTCATCCCTTCCCCAATATCGTGCCACACCCCTACCCCTTAATTCCCTGGTTGAACTTGATGGACATGTGTCTTTTTTCGACCGTACTAACTATGTAACTATGTAACATAACATGGGGGGGTCTCCTGGCTGTTCACACAGGTGTGTCATTGCTGTACATTGACCATGCATTGCTTCTGTGGTATTGCAAAGGCAAAGACAAATGCTTCCAGCCATCCATTGCACTAATGGATTGGTCATCAGCTGGCTGTCTATGTCCCGCATCAATATAGACCAAAGTACAGAGGGTTAGGCTATGCTATTGTGCACCTACCTGATGCATCAGAAGGTGCGAGGCCCTTGCTAAATTCTGTGCACAGACCTTGAGATCTATGCTTTAGACTGTATCTAAACCTGCTCCAACATGGACTGACATTCTGGCCTACTTTCAGCCGATGCGACTTGTCTGTCGCTGAACAGTCGCTTTTTATGTATTCAGCACCTATGTATAATGTTGTAAAAATGCTCTAGAAGCTAAAGTCGCAGAAATGTCACACATATTTGGCCTGCAACTTTCTGTGCGACAAATTCAGACAGGAAAAATCAGTATAAATCCTTAGAAAATTATCCCCCAGTGTCTCCATCTGCTGGCGGTATTGAATAAGCATTGCTGCACTGATGGGGTATGCATTAGACGAAAAAAAAGAAGAAAAAGAAGAATAATACGCCCAGAAAAGAGGCGAAAAGGAGAAAAACGTAAAAAAACGTGAAAAAAAAGTAAGAGGAAGAGAAGGGAAAAAAAGGTGGAAATGGGTTTAAAAGTGATTTCGGCGGAGAAATATATATATATATATATATATATATATATATATATATATACGCGCACACACACACATATATATAAACGTATTCTCCGTTGAGATATTGCAGCCGCTGCTGTGTCCAGGCCCAGGAGCCTTAGCACTGTGCTGTGATGTCACTCAATACCACTGACATCACTAGGTGTAAACAACATCTCTCCTTTGCTGTGTATGTGACTATGGAGCTGTTTGGTGATGTCGTCTATTATGGCCTTCATAGAAGCAACAGGAGATTGTTGCATCCATCTAGAACCCTCAGAACTACAGTGCTATGATGTCACTCACTTCCACAGGCCTTGCAGAGTGTAAACAACAACAACCCAGCTTTGTTGTGTATGTAACCATAGGGATTGTGATGTCACCTAGAACCTTCACAGCAGCGACAGCTTCATGAGGAGCATCAGCACTGCTCTGCCTGAGCAGAACCATCACCGCCATAGGTTGTCAAATAACCCGGATTTAACCCACACAGGTAAGTCCAATGGGGTGCAGGCATGTCCTCTATGCTTACAGCTTCCCGTGGGTGTTGGTTTGATACCGTTTGGGGACAGCCAAGGAGGCATCTGCAGGCAACAAAGGTAGGTGTGTGCTTGTGTGTGTGTTTCCTATGCAGATCCTAAGCCCAGTGTCACATGCAAGTAGGAGGAGTAAGAAGGGTTCCTGGCAAATCCGGGTTATGGATTGCATTTAAAAAGGCCCCGTGGGAGTGCAATGGGCCCCTGTCTTGCTGCTTAGCAATAATGGTATGGGTTTAGGTTCTGCTGTGTGTACTGGTGGTTGACTGCCCCCCAGCCCAGAGTGTGCATGGAAAATTGTCTGGCAGCCTCCCTGACAGCAAGCAGTGATAGTGCCCATGAAGGGGACCTTGTTGGGCCCGCCCCTTTCACAGTTATCGCTTCTCGGCCTTTTGGCTAAGATCAAGTGTAGTATCTGTTCTTATCAGTTTAATATCTGATACGTCCCCTATCTGGGGACCATATATTAAATGGATTTTTGAGAACGGGGGCCGATTTCGAAGCTTGCTTCCGTCGCCCTATGCATTGACCCGATATGGCAGTATCTTCGGGTACAGTGCACCACCCCCTTACAGGGTTAAAAAGAAAGATTCCTACTTTCATTGCTACCTGCTTGCTGGCTAGCCAGCTAGCCAGCCCTGTGGGCCTTGCTGCTGCTGCTGCAGCCAAAAAACAAAAGGTGGTGCTGCTGCTGCTTCTGCTGCTTCTGCTTCTGCTTGTGTCTGGCCGCTGTTGGAGCGTCCAGGCACAGGACTTCTGCTGCTGCTGACTAAATGGCCTCCTTAATTGGATCATTTGAGTAGCCAGCACACCTGTGCAGGTAGGGCATGACATGATAGGCAGCTGCCTTGATAGCGGGTGGGTGCTGAATGTTCCTAATTGACAAAATAAGATTAATGCTTATGAAGAAATATAAAATCTCATCCCTTCCCCAATATCGCGCCACACCCCTACCCCTTAATTCCCTGGTTGAACTTGATGGACATGTGTCTTTTTTCGACCGTACTAACTATGTAACTATGTAACATAACATGGGGGGGTCTCCTGGCTGTTCACACAGGTGTGTCATTGCTGTACATTGACCATGCATTGCTTCTGTGGTATTGCAAAGGCAAAGACAAATGCTTCCAGCCATCCATTGCACTAATGGATTGGTCATCAGCTGGCTGTCTATGTCCCGCATCAATATAGACCAAAGTACAGAGGGTTAGGCTATGCTATTGTGCACCTACCTGATGCATCAGAAGGTGCGAGGCCCTTGCTAAATTCTGTGCACAGACTTTGAGATCTATGCTTTAGACTGTATCTAAACCTGCTCCAACATGGACTGACATTCTGGCCTACTTTCAGCCGATGCGACTTGTCTGTCGCTGAACAGTCGCTTTTTATGTATTCAGCACCTATGTATAATGTTGTAAAAATGCTCTAGAAGCTAAAGTCGCAGAAATGTCACACATATTTGGCCTGCAACTTTCTGTGCGACAAATTCAGACAGGAAAAATCAGTATAAATCCTTAGAAAATTATCCCCCAGTGTCTCCATCTGCTGGCGGTATTGAATAAGCATTGCTGCACTGATGGGGTATGCATTAGACGAAAAAAAAGAAGAAAAAGAAGAATAATACGCCCAGAAAAGAGGCGAAAAGGAGAAAAACGTAAAAAAACGTGAAAAAAAAGTAAGAGGAAGAGAAGGGAAAAAAAGGTGGAAATGGGTTTAAAAGTGATTTCGGCGGAGAAATATATATATATATATATATATATATATATATATATATATATACGCGCACACACACACATATATATAAACGTATTCTCCGTTGAGATATTGCAGCCGCTGCTGTGTCCAGGCCCAGGAGCCTTAGCACTGTGCTGTGATGTCACTCAATACCACTGACATCACTAGGTGTAAACAACATCTCTCCTTTGCTGTGTATGTGACTATGGAGCTGTTTGGTGATGTCGTCTATTATGGCCTTCATAGAAGCAACAGGAGATTGTTGCATCCATCTAGAACCCTCAGAACTACAGTGCTATGATGTCACTCACTTCCACAGGCCTTGCAGAGTGTAAACAACAACAACCCAGCTTTGTTGTGTATGTAACCATAGGGATTGTGATGTCACCTAGAACCTTCACAGCAGCGACAGCTTCATGAGGAGCATCAGCACTGCTCTGCCTGAGCAGAACCATCACCGCCATAGGTTGTCAAATAACCCGGATTTAACCCACACAGGTAAGTCCAATGGGGTGCAGGCATGTCCTCTATGCTTACAGCTTCCCGTGGGTGTTGGTTTGATACCGTTTGGGGACAGCCAAGGAGGCATCTGCAGGCAACAAAGGTAGGTGTGTGCTTGTGTGTGTGTTTCCTATGCAGATCCTAAGCCCAGTGTCACATGCAAGTAGGAGGAGTAAGAAGGGTTCCTGGCAAATCCGGGTTATGGATTGCATTTAAAAAGGCCCCGTGGGAGTGCAATGGGCCCCTGTCTTGCTGCTTAGCAATAATGGTATGGGTTTAGGTTCTGCTGTGTGTACTGGTGGTTGACTGCCCCCCAGCCCAGAGTGTGCATGGAAAATTGTCTGGCAGCCTCCCTGACAGCAAGCAGTGATAGTGCCCATGAAGGGGACCTTGTTGGGCCCGCCCCTTTCACGGTTATCACTTCTCGGCCTTTTGGCTAAGATCAAGTGTAGTATCTGTTCTTATCAGTTTAATATCTGATACGTCCCCTATCTGGGGACCATATATTAAATGGATTTTTGAGAACGGGGGCCGATTTCGAAGCTTGCTTCCGTCGCCCTATGCATTGACCCGATATGGCAGTATCTTCGGGTACAGTGCACCACCCCCTTACAGGGTTAAAAAGAAAGATTCCTACTTTCATTGCTACCTGCTTGCTGGCTAGCCAGCTAGCCAGCCCTGTGGGCCTTGCTGCTGCTGCTGCAGCCAAAAAACAAAAGGTGGTGCTGCTGCTGCTTCTGCTGCTTCTGCTTCTGCTTGTGTCTGGCCGCTGTTGGAGCGTCCAGGCACAGGACTTCTGCTGCTGCTGACTAAATGGCCTCCTTAATTGGATCATTTGAGTAGCCAGCACACCTGTGCAGGTAGGGCATGACATGATAGGCAGCTGCCTTGATAGCGGGTGGGTGCTGAATGTTCCTAATTGACAAAATAAGATTAATGCTTATGAAGAAATATAAAATCTCATCCCTTCCCCAATATCGCGCCACACCCCTACCCCTTAATTCCCTGGTTGAACTTGATGGACATGTGTCTTTTTTCGACCGTACTAACTATGTAACTATGTAACATAACATGGGGGGGTCTCCTGGCTGTTCACACAGGTGTGTCATTGCTGTACATTGACCATGCATTGCTTCTGTGGTATTGCAAAGGCAAAGACAAATGCTTCCAGCCATCCATTGCACTAATGGATTGGTCATCAGCTGGCTGTCTATGTCCCGCATCAATATAGACCAAAGTACAGAGGGTTAGGCTATGCTATTGTGCACCTACCTGATGCATCAGAAGGTGCGAGGCCCTTGCTAAATTCTGTGCACAGACTTTGAGATCTATGCTTTAGACTGTATCTAAACCTGCTCCAACATGGACTGACATTCTGGCCTACTTTCAGCCGATGCGACTTGTCTGTCGCTGAACAGTCGCTTTTTATGTATTCAGCACCTATGTATAATGTTGTAAAAATGCTCTAGAAGCTAAAGTCGCAGAAATGTCACACATATTTGGCCTGCAACTTTCTGTGCGACAAATTCAGACAGGAAAAATCAGTATAAATCCTTAGAAAATTATCCCCCAGTGTCTCCATCTGCTGGCGGTATTGAATAAGCATTGCTGCACTGATGGGGTATGCATTAGACGAAAAAAAAGAAGAAAAAGAAGAATAATACGCCCAGAAAAGAGGCGAAAAGGAGAAAAACGTAAAAAAACGTGAAAAAAAAGTAAGAGGAAGAGAAGGGAAAAAAAGGTGGAAATGGGTTTAAAAGTGATTTCGGCGGAGAAATATATATATATATATATATATATATATATATATATATATATATACGCGCACACACACACATATATATAAACGTATTCTCCGTTGAGATATTGCAGCCGCTGCTGTGTCCAGGCCCAGGAGCCTTAGCACTGTGCTGTGATGTCACTCAATACCACTGACATCACTAGGTGTAAACAACATCTCTCCTTTGCTGTGTATGTGACTATGGAGCTGTTTGGTGATGTCGTCTATTATGGCCTTCATAGAAGCAACAGGAGATTGTTGCATCCATCTAGAACCCTCAGAACTACAGTGCTATGATGTCACTCACTTCCACAGGCCTTGCAGAGTGTAAACAACAACAACCCAGCTTTGTTGTGTATGTAACCATAGGGATTGTGATGTCACCTAGAACCTTCACAGCAGCGACAGCTTCATGAGGAGCATCAGCACTGCTCTGCCTGAGCAGAACCATCACCGCCATAGGTTGTCAAATAACCCGGATTTAACCCACACAGGTAAGTCCAATGGGGTGCAGGCATGTCCTCTATGCTTACAGCTTCCCGTGGGTGTTGGTTTGATACCGTTTGGGGACAGCCAAGGAGGCATCTGCAGGCAACAAAGGTAGGTGTGTGCTTGTGTGTGTGTTTCCTATGCAGATCCTAAGCCCAGTGTCACATGCAAGTAGGAGGAGTAAGAAGGGTTCCTGGCAAATCCGGGTTATGGATTGCATTTAAAAAGGCCCCGTGGGAGTGCAATGGGCCCCTGTCTTGCTGCTTAGCAATAATGGTATGGGTTTAGGTTCTGCTGTGTGTACTGGTGGTTGACTGCCCCCCAGCCCAGAGTGTGCATGGAAAATTGTCTGGCAGCCTCCCTGACAGCAAGCAGTGATAGTGCCCATGAAGGGGACCTTGTTGGGCCCGCCCCTTTCACGGTTATCGCTTCTCGGCCTTTTGGCTAAGATCAAGTGTAGTATCTGTTCTTATCAGTTTAATATCTGATACGTCCCCTATCTGGGGACCATATATTAAATGGATTTTTGAGAACGGGGGCCGATTTCGAAGCTTGCTTCCGTCGCCCTATGCATTGACCCGATATGGCAGTATCTTCAGGTACAGTGCACCACCCCCTTACAGGGTTAAAAAGAAAGATTCCTACTTTCATTGCTACCTGCTTGCTGGCTAGCCAGCTAGCCAGCCCTGTGGGCCTTGCTGCTGCTGCTGCAGCCAAAAAACAAAAGGTGGTGCTGCTGCTGCTTCTGCTGCTTCTGCTTCTGCTTGTGTCTGGCCCCTGTTGGAGCGTCCAGGCACAGGACTTCTGCTGCTGCTGACTAAATGGCCTCCTTAATTGGATCATTTGAGTAGCCAGCACACCTGTGCAGGTAGGGCATGACATGATAGGCAGCTGCCTTGATAGCGGGTGGGTGCTGAATGTTCCTAATTGACAAAATAAGATTAATGCTTATGAAGAAATATAAAATCTCATCCCTTCCCCAATATCGCGCCACACCCCTACCCCTTAATTCCCTGGTTGAACTTGATGGACATGTGTCTTTTTTCGACCGTACTAACTATGTAACTATGTAACATAACATGGGGGGGGGGGGGGGTCTCCTGGCTGTTCACACAGGTGTGTCATTGCTGTACATTGACCATGCATTGCTTCTGTGGTATTGCAAAGGCAAAGACAAATGCTTCCAGCCATCCATTGCACTAATGGATTGGTCATCAGCTGGCTGTCTATGTCCCGCATCAATATAGACCAAAGTACAGAGGGTTAGGCTATGCTATTGTGCACCTACCTGATGCATCAGAAGGTGCGAGGCCCTTGCTAAATTCTGTGCACAGACTTTGAGATCTATGCTTTAGACTGTATCTAAACCTGCTCCAACATGGACTGACATTCTGGCCTACTTTCAGCCGATGCGACTTGTCTGTCGCTGAACAGTCGCTTTTTATGTATTCAGCACCTATGTATAATGTTGTAAAAATGCTCTAGAAGCTAAAGTCGCAGAAATGTCACACATATTTGGCCTGCAACTTTCTGTGCGACAAATTCAGACAGGAAAAATCAGTATAAATCCTTAGAAAATTATCCCCCAGTGTCTCCATCTGCTGGCGGTATTGAATAAGCATTGCTGCACTGATGGGGTATGCATTAGACGAAAAAAAAGAAGAAAAAGAAGAATAATACGCCCAGAAAAGAGGCGAAAAGGAGAAAAACGTAAAAAAACGTGAAAAAAAAGTAAGAGGAAGAGAAGGGAAAAAAAGGTGGAAATGGGTTTAAAAGTGATTTCGGCGGAGAAATATATATATATATATATATATATATATATATATATATATATACGCGCACACACACACATATATATAAACGTATTCTCCGTTGAGATATTGCAGCCGCTGCTGTGTCCAGGCCCAGGAGCCTTAGCACTGTGCTGTGATGTCACTCAATACCACTGACATCACTAGGTGTAAACAACATCTCTCCTTTGCTGTGTATGTGACTATGGAGCTGTTTGGTGATGTCGTCTATTATGGCCTTCATAGAAGCAACAGGAGATTGTTGCATCCATCTAGAACCCTCAGAACTACAGTGCTATGATGTCACTCACTTCCACAGGCCTTGCAGAGTGTAAACAACAACAACCCAGCTTTGTTGTGTATGTAACCATAGGGATTGTGATGTCACCTAGAACCTTCACAGCAGCGACAGCTTCATGAGGAGCATCAGCACTGCTCTGCCTGAGCAGAACCATCACCGCCATAGGTTGTCAAATAACCCGGATTTAACCCACACAGGTAAGTCCAATGGGGTGCAGGCATGTCCTCTATGCTTACAGCTTCCCGTGGGTGTTGGTTTGATACCGTTTGGGGACAGCCAAGGAGGCATCTGCAGGCAACAAAGGTAGGTGTGTGCTTGTGTGTGTGTTTCCTATGCAGATCCTAAGCCCAGTGTCACATGCAAGTAGGAGGAGTAAGAAGGGTTCCTGGCAAATCCGGGTTATGGATTGCATTTAAAAAGGCCCCGTGGGAGTGCAATGGGCCCCTGTCTTGCTGCTTAGCAATAATGGTATGGGTTTAGGTTCTGCTGTGTGTACTTGTGGTTGACTGCCCCCCAGCCCAGAGTGTGCATGGAAAATTGTCTGGCAGCCTCCCTGACAGCAAGCAGTGATAGTGCCCATGAAGGGGACCTTGTTGGGCCCGCCCCTTTCACGGTTATCGCTTCTCGGCCTTTTGGCTAAGATCAAGTGTAGTATCTGTTCTTATCAGTTTAATATCTGATACGTCCCCTATCTGGGGACCATATATTAAATGGATTTTTGAGAACGGGGGCCGATTTCGAAGCTTGCTTCCGTCGCCCTATGCATTGACCCGATATGGCAGTATCTTCGGGTACAGTGCACCACCCCCTTACAGGGTTAAAAAGAAAGATTCCTACTTTCATTGCTACCTGCTTGCTGGCTAGCCAGCTAGCCAGCCCTGTGGGCCTTGCTGCTGCTGCTGCAGCCAAAAAACAAAAGGTGGTGCTGCTGCTGCTTCTGCTGCTTCTGCTTCTGCTTGTGTCTGGCCGCTGTTGGAGCGTCCAGGCACAGGACTTCTGCTGCTGCTGACTAAATGGCCTCCTTAATTGGATCATTTGAGTAGCCAGCACACCTGTGCAGGTAGGGCATGACATGATAGGCAGCTGCCTTGATAGCGGGTGGGTGCTGAATGTTCCTAATTGACAAAATAAGATTAATGCTTATGAAGAAATATAAAATCTCATCCCTTCCCCAATATCGCGCCACACCCCTACCCCTTAATTCCCTGGTTGAACTTGATGGACATGTGTCTTTTTTCGACCGTACTAACTATGTAACTATGTAACATAACATGGGGGGGTCTCCTGGCTGTTCACACAGGTGTGTCATTGCTGTACATTGACCATGCATTGCTTCTGTGGTATTGCAAAGGCAAAGACAAATGCTTCCAGCCATCCATTGCACTAATGGATTGGTCATCAGCTGGCTGTCTATGTCCCGCATCAATATAGACCAAAGTACAGAGGGTTAGGCTATGCTATTGTGCACCTACCTGATGCATCAGAAGGTGCGAGGCCCTTGCTAAATTCTGTGCACAGACTTTGAGATCTATACTTTAGACTGTATCTAAACCTGCTCCAACATGGACTGACATTCTGGCCTACTTTCAGCCGATGCGACTTGTCTGTCGCTGAACAGTCGCTTTTTATGTATTCAGCACCTATGTATAATGTTGTAAAAATGCTCTAGAAGCTAAAGTCGCAGAAATGTCACACATATTTGGCCTGCAACTTTCTGTGCGACAAATTCAGACAGGAAAAATCAGTATAAATCCTTAGAAAATTATCCCCCAGTGTCTCCATCTGCTGGCGGTATTGAATAAGCATTGCTGCACTGATGGGGTATGCATTAGACGAAAAAAAAGAAGAAAAAGAAGAATAATACGCCCAGAAAAGAGGCGAAAAGGAGAAAAACGTAAAAAAACGTGAAAAAAAAGTAAGAGGAAGAGAAGGGAAAAAAAGGTGGAAATGGGTTTAAAAGTGATTTCGGCGGAGAAATATATATATATATATATATATATATATATATATATATATATACGCGCACACACACACATATATATAAACGTATTCTCCGTTGAGATATTGCAGCCGCTGCTGTGTCCAGGCCCAGGAGCCTTAGCACTGTGCTGTGATGTCACTCAATACCACTGACATCACTAGGTGTAAACAACATCTCTCCTTTGCTGTGTATGTGACTATGGAGCTGTTTGGTGATGTCGTCTATTATGGCCTTCATAGAAGCAACAGGAGATTGTTGCATCCATCTAGAACCCTCAGAACTACAGTGCTATGATGTCACTCACTTCCACAGGCCTTGCAGAGTGTAAACAACAACAACCCAGCTTTGTTGTGTATGTAACCATAGGGATTGTGATGTCACCTAGAACCTTCACAGCAGCGACAGCTTCATGAGGAGCATCAGCACTGCTCTGCCTGAGCAGAACCATCACCGCCATAGGTTGTCAAATAACCCGGATTTAACCCACACAGGTAAGTCCAATGGGGTGCAGGCATGTCCTCTATGCTTACAGCTTCCCGTGGGTGTTGGTTTGATACCGTTTGGGGACAGCCAAGGAGGCATCTGCAGGCAACAAAGGTAGGTGTTTGCTTGTGTGTGTGTTTCCTATGCAGATCCTAAGCCCAGTGTCACATGCAAGTAGGAGGAGTAAGAAGGGTTCCTGGCAAATCCGGGTTATGGATTGCATTTAAAAAGGCCCCGTGGGAGTGCAATGGGCCCCTGTCTTGCTGCTTAGCAATAATGGTATGGGTTTAGGTTCTGCTGTGTGTACTGGTGGTTGACTGCCCCCCAGCCCAGAGTGTGCATGGAAAATTGTCTGGCAGCCTCCCTGACAGCAAGCAGTGATAGTGCCCATGAAGGGGACCTTGTTGGGCCCGCCCCTTTCACGGTTATCGCTTCTCGGCCTTTTGGCTAAGATCAAGTGTAGTATCTGTTCTTATCAGTTTAATATCTGATACGTCCCCTATCTGGGGACCATATATTAAATGGATTTTTGAGAACGGGGGCCGATTTCGAAGCTTGCTTCCGTCGCCCTATGCATTGACCCGATATGGCAGTATCTTCGGGTACAGTGCACCACCCCCTTACAGGGTTAAAAAGAAAGATTCCTACTTTCATTGCTACCTGCTTGCTGGCTAGCCAGCTAGCCAGCTAGCCAGCCCTGTGGGCCTTGCTGCTGCTGCTGCAGCCAAAAAACAAAAGGTGGTGCTGCTGCTGCTTCTGCTGCTTCTGCTTGTGTCTGGCCGCTGTTGGAGCGTCCAGGCACAGGACTTCTGCTGCTGCTGACTAAATGGCCTCCTTAATTGGATCATTTGAGTAGCCAGCACACCTGTGCAGGCAGGGCATGACATGATAGGCAGCTGCCTTGATAGCGGGTGGGTGCTGAATGTTCCTAATTGACAAAATAAGATTAATGCTTATGAAGAAATATAAAATCTCATCCCTTCCCCAATATCGCGCCACACCCCTACCCCTTAATTCCCTGGTTGAACTTGATGGACATGTGTCTTTTTTCGACCGTACTAACTATGTAACTATGTAACATAACATGGGGGGGTCTCCTGGCTGTTCACACAGGTGTGTCATTGCTGTACATTGACCATGCATTGCTTCTGTGGTATTGCAAAGGCAAAGACAAATGCTTCCAGCCATCCATTGCACTAATGGATTGGTCATCAGCTGGCTGTCTATGTCCCGCATCAATATAGACCAAAGTACAGAGGGTTAGGCTATGCTATTGTGCACCTACCTGATGCATCAGAAGGTGCGAGGCCCTTGCTAAATTCTGTGCACAGACTTTGAGATCTATGCTTTAGACTGTATCTAAACCTGCTCCAACATGGACTGACATTCTGGCCTACTTTCAGCCGATGCGACTTGTCTGTCGCTGAACAGTCGCTTTTTATGTATTCAGCACCTATGTATAATGTTGTAAAAATGCTCTAGAAGCTAAAGTCGCAGAAATGTCACACATATTTGGCCTGCAACTTTCTGTGCGACAAATTCAGACAGGAAAAATCAGTATAAATCCTTAGAAAATTATCCCCCAGTGTCTCCATCTGCTGGCGGTATTGAATAAGCATTGCTGCACTGATGGGGTATGCATTAGACGAAAAAAAAGAAGAAAAAGAAGAATAATACGCCCAGAAAAGAGGCGAAAAGGAGAAAAACGTAAAAAAACGTGAAAAAAAAGTAAGAGGAAGAGAAGGGAAAAAAAGGTGGAAATGGGTTTAAAAGTGATTTCGGCGGAGAAATATATATATATATATATATATATATATATATATATATACGCGCACACACACACATATATATAAACGTATTCTCCGTTGAGATATTGCAGCCGCTGCTGTGTCCAGGCCCAGGAGCCTTAGCACTGTGCTGTGATGTCACTCAATACCACTGACATCACTAGGTGTAAACAACATCTCTCCTTTGCTGTGTATGTGACTATGGAGCTGTTTGGTGATGTCGTCTATTATGGCCTTCATAGAAGCAACAGGAGATTGTTGCATCCATCTAGAACCCTCAGAACTACAGTGCTATGATGTCACTCACTTCCACAGGCCTTGCAGAGTGTAAACAACAACAACCCAGCTTTGTTGTGTATGTAACCATAGGGATTGTGATGTCACCTAGAACCTTCACAGCAGCGACAGCTTCATGAGGAGCATCAGCACTGCTCTGCCTGAGCAGAACCATCACCGCCATAGGTTGTCAAATAACCCGGATTTAACCCACACAGGTAAGTCCAATGGGGTGCAGGCATGTCCTCTATGCTTACAGCTTCCCGTGGGTGTTGGTTTGATACCGTTTGGGGACAGCCAAGGAGGCATCTGCAGGCCACAAAGGTAGGTGTGTGCTTGTGTGTGTGTTTCCTATGCAGATCCTAAGCCCAGTGTCACATGCAAGTAGGAGGAGTAAGAAGGGTTCCTGGCAAATCCGGGTTATGGATTGCATTTAAAAAGGCCCCGTGGGAGTGCAATGGGCCCCTGTCTTGCTGCTTAGCAATAATGGTATGGGTTTAGGTTCTGCTGTGTGTACTGGTGGTTGACTGCCCCCCAGCCCAGAGTGTGCATGGAAAATTGTCTGGCAGCCTCCCTGACAGCAAGCAGTGATAGTGCCCATGAAGGGGACCTTGTTGGGCCCGCCCCTTTCACGGTTATCGCTTCTCGGCCTTTTGGCTAAGATCAAGTGTAGTATCTGTTCTTATCAGTTTAATATCTGATACGTCCCCTATCTGGGGACCATATATTAAATGGATTTTTGAGAACGGGGGCCGATTTCGAAGCTTGCTTCCGTCGCCCTATGCATTGACCCGATATGGCAGTATCTTCGGGTACAGTGCACCACCCCCTTACAGGGTTAAAAAGAAAGATTCCTACTTTCATTGCTACCTGCTTGCTGGCTAGCCAGCTAGCCAGCCCTGTGGGCCTTGCTGCTGCTGCTGCAGCCAAAAAACAAAAGGTGGTGCTGCTGCTGCTTCTGCTGCTTCTGCTTCTGCTTGTGTCTGGCCGCTGTTGGAGCGTCCAGGCACAGGACTTCTGCTGCTGCTGACTAAATGGCCTCCTTAATTGGATCATTTGAGTAGCCAGCACACCTGTGCAGGTAGGGCATGACATGATAGGCAGCTGCCTTGATAGCTGGTGGGTGCTGAATGTTCCTAATTGACAAAATAAGATTAATGCTTATGAAGAAATATAAAATCTCATCCCTTCCCCAATATCGCGCCACACCCCTACCCCTTAATTCCCTGGTTGAACTTGATGGACATGTGTCTTTTTTCGACCGTACTAACTATGTAACTATGTAACATAACATGGGGGGGTCTCCTGGCTGTTCACACAGGTGTGTCATTGCTGTACATTGACCATGCATTGCTTCTGTGGTATTGCAAAGGCAAAGACAAATGCTTCCAGCCATCCATTGCACTAATGGATTGGTCATCAGCTGGCTGTCTATGTCCCGCATCAATATAGACCAAAGTACAGAGGGTTAGGCTATGCTATTGTGCACCTACCTGATGCATCAGAAGGTGCGAGGCCCTTGCTAAATTCTGTGCACAGACTTTGAGATCTATGCTTTAGACTGTATCTAAACCTGCTCCAACATGGACTGACATTCTGGCCTACTTTCAGCCGATGCGACTTGTCTGTCGCTGAACAGTCGCTTTTTATGTATTCAGCACCTATGTATAATGTTGTAAAAATGCTCTAGAAGCTAAAGTCGCAGAAATGTCACACATATTTGGCCTGCAACTTTCTGTGCGACAAATTCAGACAGGAAAAATCAGTATAAATCCTTAGAAAATTATCCCCCAGTGTCTCCATCTGCTGGCGGTATTGAATAAGCATTGCTGCACTGATGGGGTATGCATTAGACGAAAAAAAAGAAGAAAAAGAAGAATAATACGCCCAGAAAAGAGGCGAAAAGGAGAAAAACGTAAAAAAACGTGAAAAAAAAGTAAGAGGAAGAGAAGGGAAAAAAAGGTGGAAATGGGTTTAAAAGTGATTTCGGCGGAGAAATATATATATATATATATATATATATATATATATATACGCGCACACACACACATATATATAAACGTATTCTCCGTTGAGATATTGCAGCCGCTGCTGTGTCCAGGCCCAGGAGCCTTAGCACTGTGCTGTGATGTCACTCAATACCACTGACATCACTAGGTGTAAACAACATCTCTCCTTTGCTGTGTATGTGACTATGGAGCTGTTTGGTGATGTCGTCTATTATGGCCTTCATAGAAGCAACAGGAGATTGTTGCATCCATCTAGAACCCTCAGAACTACAGTGCTATGATGTCACTCACTTCCACAGGCCTTGCAGAGTGTAAACAACAACAACACAGCTTTGTTGTGTATGTAACCATAGGGATTGTGATGTCACCTAGAACCTTCACAGCAGCGACAGCTTCATGAGGAGCATCAGCACTGCTCTGCCTGAGCAGAACCATCACCGCCATAGGTTGTCAAATAACCCGGATTTAACCCACACAGGTAAGTCCAATGGGGTGCAGGCATGTCCTCTATGCTTACAGCTTCCCGTGGGTGTTGGTTTGATACCGTTTGGGGACAGCCAAGGAGGCATCTGCAGGCAACAAAGGTAGGTGTGTGCTTGTGTGTGTGTTTCCTATGCAGATCCTAAGCCCAGTGTCACATGCAAGTAGGAGGAGTAAGAAGGGTTCCTGGCAAATCCGGGTTATGGATTGCATTTAAAAAGGCCCCGTGGGAGTGCAATGGGCCCCTGTCTTGCTGCTTAGCAATAATGGTATGGGTTTAGGTTCTGCTGTGTGTACTGGTGGTTGACTGCCCCCCAGCCCAGAGTGTGCATGGAAAATTGTCTGGCAGCCTCCCTGACAGCAAGCAGTGATAGTGCCCATGAAGGGGACCTTGTTGGGCCCGCCCCTTTCACGGTTATCGCTTCTCGGCCTTTTGGCTAAGATCAAGTGTAGTATCTGTTCTTATCAGTTTAATATCTGATACGTCCCCTATCTGGGGACCATATATTAAATGGATTTTTGAGAACGGGGGCCGATTTCGAAGCTTGCTTCCGTCGCCCTATGCATTGACCCGATATGGCAGTATCTTCAGGTACAGTGCACCACCCCCTTACAGGGTTAAAAAGAAAGATTCCTACTTTCATTGCTACCTGCTTGCTGGCTAGCCAGCTAGCCAGCCCTGTGGGCCTTGCTGCTGCTGCTGCAGCCAAAAAACAAAAGGTGGTGCTGCTGCTGCTTCTGCTGCTTCTGCTTCTGCTTGTGTCTGGCCGCTGTTGGAGCGTCCAGGCACAGGACTTCTGCTGCTGCTGACTAAATGGCCTCCTTAATTGGATCATTTGAGTAGCCAGCACACCTGTGCAGGTAGGGCATGACATGATAGGCAGCTGCCTTGATAGCGGGTGGGTGCTGAATGTTCCTAATTGACAAAATAAGATTAATGCTTATGAAGAAATATAAAATCTCATCCCTTCCCCAATATCGCGCCACACCCCTACCCCTTAATTCCCTGGTTGAACTTGATGGACATGTGTCTTTTTTCGACCGTACTATGTAACTATGTAACATAACATGGGGGGGGGGGGGGGGTCTCCTGGCTGTTCACACAGGTGTGTCATTGCTGTACATTGACCATGCATTGCTTCTGTGGTATTGCAAAGGCAAAGACAAATGCTTCCAGCCATCCATTGCACTAATGGATTGGTCATCAGCTGGCTGTCTATGTCCCGCATCAATATAGACCAAAGTACAGAGGGTTAGGCTATGCTATTGTGCACCTACCTGATGCATCAGAAGGTGCGAGGCCCTTGCTAAATTCTGTGCACAGACTTTGAGATCTATGCTTTAGACTGTATCTAAACCTGCTCCAACATGGACTGACATTCTGGCCTACTTTCAGCCGATGCGACTTGTCTGTCGCTGAACAGTCGCTTTTTATGTATTCAGCACCTATGTATAATGTTGTAAAAATGCTCTAGAAGCTAAAGTCGCAGAAATGTCACACATATTTGGCCTGCAACTTTCTGTGCGACAAATTCAGACAGGAAAAATCAGTATAAATCCTTAGAAAATTATCCCCCAGTGTCTCCATCTGCTGGCGGTATTGAATAAGCATTGCTGCACTGATGGGGTATGCATTAGACGAAAAAAAAGAAGAAAAAGAAGAATAATACGCCCAGAAAAGAGGCGAAAAGGAGAAAAACGTAAAAAAACGTGAAAAAAAAGTAAGAGGAAGAGAAGGGAAAAAAAGGTGGAAATGGGTTTAAAAGTGATTTCGGCGGAGAAATATATATATATATATATATATATATATATATATATATATATATATATACGCGCACACACACACATATATATAAACGTATTCTCCGTTGAGATATTGCAGCCGCTGCTGTGTCCAGGCCCAGGAGCCTTAGCACTGTGCTGTGATGTCACTCAATACCACTGACATCACTAGGTGTAAACAACATCTCTCCTTTGCTGTGTATGTGACTATGGAGCTGTTTGGTGATGTCGTCTATTATGGCCTTCATAGAAGCAACAGGAGATTGTTGCATCCATCTAGAACCCTCAGAACTACAGTGCTATGATGTCACTCACTTCCACAGGCCTTGCAGAGTGTAAACAACAACAACCCAGCTTTGTTGTGTATGTAACCATAGGGATTGTGATGTCACCTAGAACCTTCACAGCAGCGACAGCTTCATGAGGAGCATCAGCACTGCTCTGCCTGAGCAGAACCATCACCGCCATAGGTTGTCAAATAACCCGGATTTAACCCACACAGGTAAGTCCAATGGGGTGCAGGCATGTCCTCTATGCTTACAGCTTCCCGTGGGTGTTGGTTTGATACCGTTTGGGGACAGCCAAGGAGGCATCTGCAGGCAACAAAGGTAGGTGTGTGCTTGTGTGTGTGTTTCCTATGCAGATCCTAAGCCCAGTGTCACATGCAAGTAGGAGGAGTAAGAAGGGTTCCTGGCAAATCCGGGTTATGGATTGCATTTAAAAAGGCCCCGTGGGAGTGCAATGGGCCCCTGTCTTGCTGCTTAGCAATAATGGTATGGGTTTAGGTTCTGCTGTGTGTACTTGTGGTTGACTGCCCCCCAGCCCAGAGTGTGCATGGAAAATTGTCTGGCAGCCTCCCTGACAGCAAGCAGTGATAGTGCCCATGAAGGGGACCTTGTTGGGCCCGCCCCTTTCACGGTTATCGCTTCTCGGCCTTTTGGCTAAGATCAAGTGTAGTATCTGTTCTTATCAGTTTAATATCTGATACGTCCCCTATCTGGGGACCATATATTAAATGGATTTTTGAGAACGGGGGCCGATTTCGAAGCTTGCTTCCGTCGCCCTATGCATTGACCCGATATGGCAGTATCTTCGGGTACAGTGCACCACCCCCTTACAGGGTTAAAAAGAAAGATTCCTACTTTCATTGCTACCTGCTTGCTGGCTAGCCAGCTAGCCAGCCCTGTGGGCCTTGCTGCTGCTGCTGCAGCCAAAAAACAAAAGGTGGTGCTGCTGCTGCTTCTGCTGCTTCTGCTTCTGCTTGTGTCTGGCCGCTGTTGGAGCGTCCAGGCACAGGACTTCTGCTGCTGCTGACTAAATGGCCTCCTTAATTGGATCATTTGAGTAGCCAGCACACCTGTGCAGGTAGGGCATGACATGATAGGCAGCTGCCTTGATAGCGGGTGGGTGCTGAATGTTCCTAATTGACAAAATAAGATTAATGCTTATGAAGAAATATAAAATCTCATCCCTTCCCCAATATCGCGCCACACCCCTACCCCTTAATTCCCTGGTTGAACTTGATGGACATGTGTCTTTTTTCGACCGTACTAACTATGTAACTATGTAACATAACATGGGGGGGTCTCCTGGCTGTTCACACAGGTGTGTCATTGCTGTACATTGACCATGCATTGCTTCTGTGGTATTGCAAAGGCAAAGACAAATGCTTCCAGCCATCCATTGCACTAATGGATTGGTCATCAGCTGGCTGTCTATGTCCCGCATCAATATAGACCAAAGTACAGAGGGTTAGGCTATGCTATTGTGCACCTACCTGATGCATCAGAAGGTGCGAGGCCCTTGCTAAATTCTGTGCACAGACTTTGAGATCTATACTTTAGACTGTATCTAAACCTGCTCCAACATGGACTGACATTCTGGCCTACTTTCAGCCGATGCGACTTGTCTGTCGCTGAACAGTCGCTTTTTATGTATTCAGCACCTATGTATAATGTTGTAAAAATGCTCTAGAAGCTAAAGTCGCAGAAATGTCACACATATTTGGCCTGCAACTTTCTGTGCGACAAATTCAGACAGGAAAAATCAGTATAAATCCTTAGAAAATTATCCCCCAGTGTCTCCATCTGCTGGCGGTATTGAATAAGCATTGCTGCACTGATGGGGTATGCATTAGACGAAAAAAAAGAAGAAAAAGAAGAATAATACGCCCAGAAAAGAGGCGAAAAGGAGAAAAACGTAAAAAAACGTGAAAAAAAAGTAAGAGGAAGAGAAGGGAAAAAAAGGTGGAAATGGGTTTAAAAGTGATTTCGGCGGAGAAATATATATATATATATATATATATATATATATATATATATACGCGCACACACACACATATATATAAACGTATTCTCCGTTGAGATATTGCAGCCGCTGCTGTGTCCAGGCCCAGGAGCCTTAGCACTGTGCTGTGATGTCACTCAATACCACTGACATCACTAGGTGTAAACAACATCTCTCCTTTGCTGTGTATGTGACTATGGAGCTGTTTGGTGATGTCGTCTATTACGGCCTTCATAGAAGCAACAGGAGATTGTTGCATCCATCTTGAACCCTCAGAACTACAGTGCTATGATGTCACTCACTTCCACAGGCCTTGCAGAGTGTAAACAACAACAACCCAGCTTTGTTGTGTATGTAACCATAGGGATTGTGATGTCACCTAGAACCTTCACAGCAGCGACAGCTTCATGAGGAGCATCAGCACTGCTCTGCCTGAGCAGAACCATCACCGCCATAGGTTGTCAAATAACCCGGATTTAACCCACACAGGTAAGTCCAATGGGGTGCAGGCATGTCCTCTATGCTTACAGCTTCCCGTGGGTGTTGGTTTGATACCGTTTGGGGACAGCCAAGGAGGCATCTGCAGGCAACAAAGGTAGGTGTTTGCTTGTGTGTGTGTTTCCTATGCAGATCCTAAGCCCAGTGTCACATGCAAGTAGGAGGAGTAAGAAGGGTTCCTGGCAAATCCGGGTTATGGATTGCATTTAAAAAGGCCCCGTGGGAGTGCAATGGGCCCCTGTCTTGCTGCTTAGCAATAATGGTATGGGTTTAGGTTCTGCTGTGTGTACTGGTGGTTGACTGCCCCCCAGCCCAGAGTGTGCATGGAAAATTGTCTGGCAGCCTCCCTGACAGCAAGCAGTGATAGTGCCCATGAAGGGGACCTTGTTGGGCCCGCCCCTTTCACGGTTATCGCTTCTCGGCCTTTTGGCTAAGATCAAGTGTAGTATCTGTTCTTATCAGTTTAATATCTGATACGTCCCCTATCTGGGGACCATATATTAAATGGATTTTTGAGAACGGGGGCCGATTTCGAAGCTTGCTTCCGTCGCCCTATGCATTGACCCGATATGGCAGTATCTTCGGGTACAGTGCACCACCCCCTTACAGGGTTAAAAAGAAAGATTCCTACTTTCATTGCTACCTGCTTGCTGGCTAGCCAGCTAGCCAGCTAGCCAGCCCTGTGGGCCTTGCTGCTGCTGCTGCAGCCAAAAAACAAAAGGTGGTGCTGCTGCTGCTTCTGCTGCTTCTGCTTGTGTCTGGCCGCTGTTGGAGCGTCCAGGCACAGGACTTCTGCTGCTGCTGACTAAATGGCCTCCTTAATTGGATCATTTGAGTAGCCAGCACACCTGTGCAGGCAGGGCATGACATGATAGGCAGCTGCCTTGATAGCGGGTGGGTGCTGAATGTTCCTAATTGACAAAATAAGATTAATGCTTATGAAGAAATATAAAATCTCATCCCTTCCCCAATATCGCGCCACACCCCTACCCCTTAATTCCCTGGTTGAACTTGATGGACATGTGTCTTTTTTCGACCGTACTAACTATGTAACTATGTAACATAACATGGGGGGGTCTCCTGGCTGTTCACACAGGTGTGTCATTGCTGTACATTGACCATGCATTGCTTCTGTGGTATTGCAAAGGCAAAGACAAATGCTTCCAGCCATCCATTGCACTAATGGATTGGTCATCAGCTGGCTGTCTATGTCCCGCATCAATATAGACCAAAGTACAGAGGGTTAGGCTATGCTATTGTGCACCTACCTGATGCATCAGAAGGTGCGAGGCCCTTGCTAAATTCTGTGCACAGACTTTGAGATCTATGCTTTAGACTGTATCTAAACCTGCTCCAACATGGACTGACATTCTGGCCTACTTTCAGCCGATGCGACTTGTCTGTCGCTGAACAGTCGCTTTTTATGTATTCAGCACCTATGTATAATGTTGTAAAAATGCTCTAGAAGCTAAAGTCGCAGAAATGTCACACATATTTGGCCTGCAACTTTCTGTGCGACAAATTCAGACAGGAAAAATCAGTATAAATCCTTAGAAAATTATCCCCCAGTGTCTCCATCTGCTGGCGGTATTGAATAAGCATTGCTGCACTGATGGGGTATGCATTAGACGAAAAAAAAGAAGAAAAAGAAGAATAATACGCCCAGAAAAGAGGCGAAAAGGAGAAAAACGTAAAAAAACGTGAAAAAAAAGTAAGAGGAAGAGAAGGGAAAAAAAGGTGGAAATGGGTTTAAAAGTGATTTCGGCGGAGAAATATATATATATATATATATATATATATATATATATATATATACGCGCACACACACACATATATATAAACGTATTCTCCGTTGAGATATTGCAGCCGCTGCTGTGTCCAGGCCCAGGAGCCTTAGCACTGTGCTGTGATGTCACTCAATACCACTGACATCACTAGGTGTAAACAACATCTCTCCTTTGCTGTGTATGTGACTATGGAGCTGTTTGGTGATGTCGTCTATTATGGCCTTCATAGAAGCAACAGGAGATTGTTGCATCCATCTAGAACCCTCAGAACTACAGTGCTATGATGTCACTCACTTCCACAGGCCTTGCAGAGTGTAAACAACAACAACCCAGCTTTGTTGTGTATGTAACCATAGGGATTGTGATGTCACCTAGAACCTTCACAGCAGCGACAGCTTCATGAGGAGCATCAGCACTGCTCTGCCTGAGCAGAACCATCACCGCCATAGGTTGTCAAATAACCCGGATTTAACCCACACAGGTAAGTCCAATGGGGTGCAGGCATGTCCTCTATGCTTACAGCTTCCCGTGGGTGTTGGTTTGATACCGTTTGGGGACAGCCAAGGAGGCATCTGCAGGCCACAAAGGTAGGTGTGTGCTTGTGTGTGTGTTTCCTATGCAGATCCTAAGCCCAGTGTCACATGCAAGTAGGAGGAGTAAGAAGGGTTCCTGGCAAATCCGGGTTATGGATTGCATTTAAAAAGGCCCCGTGGGAGTGCAATGGGCCCCTGTCTTGCTGCTTAGCAATAATGGTATGGGTTTAGGTTCTGCTGTGTGTACTGGTGGTTGACTGCCCCCCAGCCCAGAGTGTGCATGGAAAATTGTCTGGCAGCCTCCCTGACAGCAAGCAGTGATAGTGCCCATGAAGGGGACCTTGTTGGGCCCGCCCCTTTCACGGTTATCGCTTCTCGGCCTTTTGGCTAAGATCAAGTGTAGTATCTGTTCTTATCAGTTTAATATCTGATACGTCCCCTATCTGGGGACCATATATTAAATGGATTTTTGAGAACGGGGGCCGATTTCGAAGCTTGCTTCCGTCGCCCTATGCATTGACCCGATATGGCAGTATCTTCGGGTACAGTGCACCACCCCCTTACAGGGTTAAAAAGAAAGATTCCTACTTTCATTGCTACCTGCTTGCTGGCTAGCCAGCTAGCCAGCCCTGTGGGCCTTGCTGCTGCTGCTGCAGCCAAAAAACAAAAGGTGGTGCTGCTGCTGCTTCTGCTGCTTCTGCTTCTGCTTGTGTCTGGCCGCTGTTGGAGCGTCCAGGCACAGGACTTCTGCTGCTGCTGACTAAATGGCCTCCTTAATTGGATCATTTGAGTAGCCAGCACACCTGTGCAGGTAGGGCATGACATGATAGGCAGCTGCCTTGATAGCTGGTGGGTGCTGAATGTTCCTAATTGACAAAATAAGATTAATGCTTATGAAGAAATATAAAATCTCATCCCTTCCCCAATATCGCGCCACACCCCTACCCCTTAATTCCCTGGTTGAACTTGATGGACATGTGTCTTTTTTCGACCGTACTAACTATGTAACTATGTAACATAACATGGGGGGGTCTCCTGGCTGTTCACACAGGTGTGTCATTGCTGTACATTGACCATGCATTGCTTCTGTGGTATTGCAAAGGCAAAGACAAATGCTTCCAGCCATCCATTGCACTAATGGATTGGTCATCAGCTGGCTGTCTATGTCCCGCATCAATATAGACCAAAGTACAGAGGGTTAGGCTATGCTATTGTGCACCTACCTGATGCATCAGAAGGTGCGAGGCCCTTGCTAAATTCTGTGCACAGACTTTGAGATCTATGCTTTAGACTGTATCTAAACCTGCTCCAACATGGACTGACATTCTGGCCTACTTTCAGCCGATGCGACTTGTCTGTCGCTGAACAGTCGCTTTTTATGTATTCAGCACCTATGTATAATGTTGTAAAAATGCTCTAGAAGCTAAAGTCGCAGAAATGTCACACATATTTGGCCTGCAACTTTCTGTGCGACAAATTCAGACAGGAAAAATCAGTATAAATCCTTAGAAAATTATCCCCCAGTGTCTCCATCTGCTGGCGGTATTGAATAAGCATTGCTGCACTGATGGGGTATGCATTAGACGAAAAAAAAGAAGAAAAAGAAGAATAATACGCCCAGAAAAGAGGCGAAAAGGAGAAAAACGTAAAAAAACGTGAAAAAAAAGTAAGAGGAAGAGAAGGGAAAAAAAGGTGGAAATGGGTTTAAAAGTGATTTCGGCGGAGAATATATATATATATATATATATATATATATATATATATATACGCGCACACACACACATATATATAAACGTATTCTCCGTTGAGATATTGCAGCCGCTGCTGTGTCCAGGCCCAGGAGCCTTAGCACTGTGCTGTGATGTCACTCAATACCACTGACATCACTAGGTGTAAACAACATCTCTCCTTTGCTGTGTATGTGACTATGGAGCTGTTTGGTGATGTCGTCTATTATGGCCTTCATAGAAGCAACAGGAGATTGTTGCATCCATCTAGAACCCTCAGAACTACAGTGCTATGATGTCACTCACTTCCACAGGCCTTGCAGAGTGTAAACAACAACAACCCAGCTTTGTTGTGTATGTAACCATAGGGATTGTGATGTCACCTAGAACCTTCACAGCAGCGACAGCTTCATGAGGAGCATCAGCACTGCTCTGCCTGAGCAGAACCATCACCGCCATAGGTTGTCAAATAACCCGGATTTAACCCACACAGGTAAGTCCAATGGGGTGCAGGCATGTCCTCTATGCTTACAGCTTCCCGTGGGTGTTGGTTTGATACCGTTTGGGGACAGCCAAGGAGGCATCTGCAGGCAACAAAGGTAGGTGTGTGCTTGTGTGTGTGTTTCCTATGCAGATCCTAAGCCCAGTGTCACATGCAAGTAGGAGGAGTAAGAAGGGTTCCTGGCAAATCCGGGTTATGGATTGCATTTAAAAAGGCCCCGTGGGAGTGCAATGGGCCCCTGTCTTGCTGCTTAGCAATAATGGTATGGGTTTAGGTTCTGCTGTGTGTACTGGTGGTTGACTGCCCCCCAGCCCAGAGTGTGCATGGAAAATTGTCTGGCAGCCTCCCTGACAGCAAGCAGTGATAGTGCCCATGAAGGGGACCTTGTTGGGCCCGCCCCTTTCACGGTTATCACTTCTCGGCCTTTTGGCTAAGATCAAGTGTAGTATCTGTTCTTATCAGTTTAATATCTGATACGTCCCCTATCTGGGGACCATATATTAAATGGATTTTTGAGAACGGGGGCCGATTTCGAAGCTTGCTTCCGTCGCCCTATGCATTGACCCGATATGGCAGTATCTTCGGGTACAGTGCACCACCCCCTTACAGGGTTAAAAAGAAAGATTCCTACTTTCATTGCTACCTGCTTGCTGGCTAGCCAGCTAGCCAGCCCTGTGGGCCTTGCTGCTGCTGCTGCAGCCAAAAAACAAAAGGTGGTGCTGCTGCTGCTTCTGCTGCTTCTGCTTCTGCTTGTGTCTGGCCGCTGTTGGAGCGTCCAGGCACAGGACTTCTGCTGCTGCTGACTAAATGGCCTCCTTAATTGGATCATTTGAGTAGCCAGCACACCTGTGCAGGTAGGGCATGACATGATAGGCAGCTGCCTTGATAGCGGGTGGGTGCTGAATGTTCCTAATTGACAAAATAAGATTAATGCTTATGAAGAAATATAAAATCTCATCCCTTCCCCAATATCGCGCCACACCCCTACCCCTTAATTCCCTGGTTGAACTTGATGGACATGTGTCTTTTTTCGACCGTACTAACTATGTAACTATGTAACATAACATGGGGGGGTCTCCTGGCTGTTCACACAGGTGTGTCATTGCTGTACATTGACCATGCATTGCTTCTGTGGTATTGCAAAGGCAAAGACAAATGCTTCCAGCCATCCATTGCACTAATGGATTGGTCATCAGCTGGCTGTCTATGTCCCGCATCAATATAGACCAAAGTACAGAGGGTTAGGCTATGCTATTGTGCACCTACCTGATGCATCAGAAGGTGCGAGGCCCTTGCTAAATTCTGTGCACAGACTTTGAGATCTATGCTTTAGACTGTATCTAAACCTGCTCCAACATGGACTGACATTCTGGCCTACTTTCAGCCGATGCGACTTGTCTGTCGCTGAACAGTCGCTTTTTATGTATTCAGCACCTATGTATAATGTTGTAAAAATGCTCTAGAAGCTAAAGTCGCAGAAATGTCACACATATTTGGCCTGCAACTTTCTGTGCGACAAATTCAGACAGGAAAAATCAGTATAAATCCTTAGAAAATTATCCCCCAGTGTCTCCATCTGCTGGCGGTATTGAATAAGCATTGCTGCACTGATGGGGTATGCATTAGACGAAAAAAAAGAAGAAAAAGAAGAATAATACGCCCAGAAAAGAGGCGAAAAGGAGAAAAACGTAAAAAAAAACGTGAAAAAAAAAGTAAGAGGAAGAGAAGGGAAAAAAAGGTGGAAATGGGTTTAAAAGTGATTTCGGCGGAGAAATATATATATATATATATATATATATATATATACGCGCACACACACACATATATATAAACGTATTCTCCGTTGAGATATTGCAGCCGCTGCTGTGTCCAGGCCCAGGAGCCTTAGCACTGTGCTGTGATGTCACTCAATACCACTGACATCACTAGGTGTAAACAACATCTCTCCTTTGCTGTGTATGTGACTATGGAGCTGTTTGGTGATGTCGTCTATTATGGCCTTCATAGAAGCAACAGGAGATTGTTGCATCCATCTAGAACCCTCAGAACTACAGTGCTATGATGTCACTCACTTCCACAGGCCTTGCAGAGTGTAAACAACAACAACCCAGCTTTGTTGTGTATGTAACCATAGGGATTGTGATGTCACCTAGAACCTTCACAGCAGCGACAGCTTCATGAGGAGCATCAGCACTGCTCTGCCTGAGCAGAACCATCACCGCCATAGGTTGTCAAATAACCCGGATTTAACCCACACAGGTAAGTCCAATGGGGTGCAGGCATGTCCTCTATGCTTACAGCTTCCCGTGGGTGTTGGTTTGATACCGTTTGGGGACAGCCAAGGAGGCATCTGCAGGCAACAAAGGTAGGTGTGTGCTTGTGTGTGTGTTTCCTATGCAGATCCTAAGCCCAGTGTCACATGCAAGTAGGAGGAGTAAGAAGGGTTCCTGGCAAATCCGGGTTATGGATTGCATTTAAAAAGGCCCCGTGGGAGTGCAATGGGCCCCTGTCTTGCTGCTTAGCAATAATGGTATGGGTTTAGGTTCTGCTGTGTGTACTGGTGGTTGACTGCCCCCCAGCCCAGAGTGTGCATGGAAAATTGTCTGGCAGCCTCCCTGACAGCAAGCAGTGATAGTGCCCATGAAGGGGACCTTGTTGGGCCCGCCCCTTTCACGGTTATCGCTTCTCGGCCTTTTGGCTAAGATCAAGTGTAGTATCTGTTCTTATCAGTTTAATATCTGATACGTCCCCTATCTGGGGACCATATATTAAATGGATTTTTGAGAACGGGGGCCGATTTCGAAGCTTGCTTCCGTCGCCCTATGCATTGACCCGATATGGCAGTATCTTCGGGTACAGTGCACCACCCCCTTACAGGGTTAAAAAGAAAGATTCCTACTTTCATTGCTACCTGCTTGCTGGCTAGCCAGCTAGCCAGCCCTGTGGGCCTTGCTGCTGCTGCTGCAGCCAAAAAACAAAAGGTGGTGCTGCTGCTGCTTCTGCTGCTTCTGCTTCTGCTTGTGTCTGGCCGCTGTTGGAGCGTCCAGGCACAGGACTTCTGCTGCTGCTGACTAAATGGCCTCCTTAATTGGATCATTTGAGTAGCCAGCACACCTGTGCAGGTAGGGCATGACATGATAGGCAGCTGCCTTGATAGCGGGTGGGTGCTGAATGTTCCTAATTGACAAAATAAGATTAATGCTTATGAAGAAATATAAAATCTCATCCCTTCCCCAATATCGCGCCACACCCCTACCCCTTAATTCCCTGGTTGAACTTGATGGACATGTGTCTTTTTTCGACCGTACTAACTATGTAACTATGTAACATAACATGGGGGGGTCTCCTGGCTGTTCACACAGGTGTGTCATTGCTGTACATTGACCATGCATTGCTTCTGTGGTATTGCAAAGGCAAAGACAAATGCTTCCAGCCATCCATTGCACTAATGGATTGGTCATCAGCTGGCTGTCTATGTCCCGCATCAATATAGACCAAAGTACAGAGGGTTAGGCTATGCTATTGTGCACCTACCTGATGCATCAGAAGGTGCGAGGCCCTTGCTAAATTCTGTGCACAGACTTTGAGATCTATGCTTTAGACTGTATCTAAACCTGCTCCAACATGGACTGACATTCTGGCCTACTTTCAGCCGATGCGACTTGTCTGTCGCTGAACAGTCGCTTTTTATGTATTCAGCACCTATGTATAATGTTGTAAAAATGCTCTAGAAGCTAAAGTCGCAGAAATGTCACACATATTTGGCCTGCAACTTTCTGTGCGACAAATTCAGACAGGAAAAATCAGTATAAATCCTTAGAAAATTATCCCCCAGTGTCTCCATCTGCTGGCGGTATTGAATAAGCATTGCTGCACTGATGGGGTATGCATTAGACGAAAAAAAAGAAGAAAAAGAAGAATAATACGCCCAGAAAAGAGGCGAAAAGGAGAAAAACTTAAAAAAACGTGAAAAAAAAAGTAAGAGGAAGAGAAGGGAAAAAAAGGTGGAAATGGGTTTAAAAGTGATTTCGGCGGAGAAATATATATATATATATATATATATATATATATATATACGCGCACACACACACATATATATAAACGTATTCTCCGTTGAGATATTGCAGCCGCTGCTGTGTCCAGGCCCAGGAGCCTTAGCACTGTGCTGTGATGTCACTCAATACCACTGACATCACTAGGTGTAAACAACATCTCTCCTTTGCTGTGTATGTGACTATGGAGCTGTTTGGTGATGTCGTCTATTATGGCCTTCATAGAAGCAACAGGAGATTGTTGCATCCATCTAGAACCCTCAGAACTACAGTGCTATGATGTCACTCACTTCCACAGGCCTTGCAGAGTGTAAACAACAACAACCCAGCTTTGTTGTGTATGTAACCATAGGGATTGTGATGTCACCTAGAACCTTCACAGCAGCGACAGCTTCATGAGGAGCATCAGCACTGCTCTGCCTGAGCAGAACCATCACCGCCATAGGTTGTCAAATAACCCGGATTTAACCCACACAGGTAAGTCCAATGGGGTGCAGGCATGTCCTCTATGCTTACAGCTTCCCGTGGGTGTTGGTTTGATACCGTTTGGGGACAGCCAAGGAGGCATCTGCAGGCAACAAAGGTAGGTGTGTGCTTGTGTGTGTGTTTCCTATGCAGATCCTAAGCCCAGTGTCACATGCAAGTAGGAGGAGTAAGAAGGGTTCCTGGCAAATCCGGGTTATGGATTGCATTTAAAAAGGCCCCGTGGGAGTGCAATGGGCCCCTGTCTTGCTGCTTAGCAATAATGGTATGGGTTTAGGTTCTGCTGTGTGTACTGGTGGTTGACTGCCCCCCAGCCCAGAGTGTGCATGGAAAATTGTCTGGCAGCCTCCCTGACAGCAAGCAGTGATAGTGCCCATGAAGGGGACCTTGTTGGGCCCGCCCCTTTCACGGTTATCGCTTCTCGGCCTTTTGGCTCAGATCAAGTGTAAACTTGGTCTGGGTCAGGGGTGCGTGTTTCTCTGCTTGCAGAGGGTTTTTTCAGGAGGCGATACTGTGGTCTCAGACCGACAGAGAAGATGGCAGCTGGATTCGTTAAGAACACTATTCGGGTGAAGGTGGAGGTTTCTGATGTGGAGAAGAATAAGATCACGTTTGTGGGGCGTCGTTTGGTGGAGGACATGGCCGGGATACCGATGAAGGACGTCTTTTGCTTACAGGAAAGTAAGCGGCAAGGTATATATGATGTGAGTTTCTACACTATTAATGGGTGCCTGTCCTTTTACCAGAGCCTGCGTGAGAATGTGGAAAATACCATTATGAAGAATGTGTCGTTTGAGCCTTTGTTTGAGTTGGAGGAGAAACCCCTTTTAGTCCGTGTATACAACCCGTTTATGGATGTGAAGTTGGTGGGAAATTTTTTGAAGCAGTACTGTGAGACTGTCAGAGGAGGGATTGCACAGAAGAGCATATTGGGAGTGTTTAATGCGGAGTATAAGTTTTTGGTGAAGTTGAAGCAAGATGCCAGTGGAATTTACGGAGTGCAGCATCCCCCGGCGAGTTTTTCTATTGCGGGGCAGAGAGGTTATCTTACCTACCCTGGGCAGCCCATGTTCTGCAGAAAGTGCCATATGTTTGGGCATGTGAAGGAGAATTGTGCGGCTGTGAGAGTGTGCAGGAATTGCCAGAAAGAGGGACATGAGGCCAATGCGTGTCCTGAGCCAAAAAAATGCCATGTATGTGGAGAGGCTGGACATGTGATGAGAGAGTGCCCGGAAGAGAGAAAAAGGAGGGAGGAGGAGAAGATCGAAAGACAGAAAGAGGTAGAAAGGAAGCAGGAGGAGGGAAAGAGATACCTGGAAGAGAGAGATAAAATGGAGACAAGTGCTGTGATGGAGGGGACTCCAGTTTTGGAGGGGACTCCAGTTTTGGAGGGGTCTCCAATTTTGGAGGGAAATCCAATTTTGGAGGGAAAACCCGTTTTGGCGGGAAAACCTGGACTTAAGCTTATGGAGAGCAAGACTGTGGCTGTGGTGCAGAAGGAGTTGGAGGAAGAGATGGAGAATGAGCCTGTGATTGAAGATTTTACTACCAATTCAGAGAGTGCTGTGTCTTCAGGAAGGCATAGAGGGAAGAAAGTGGCGGATGATTTGTGTCACAGGTATCCAAAAAAAGCGAGAAAGAAAGAATGGGCTGAGAGGAGTGAGGAGACTTCGTTTAGTTCGAGAAACCCTTTCGAACCATTATTTAGATCCGAGGTGGATCAGGAAGGTGATGGACAAGTACCGCTTGGTACCTTAACCCGTAGAACATCGCATTGATTGGTGTTTTCTTTTGTATATAGGTGATTGTTTTGTTGTGTTTTTTTCCTTTGTTTGTTTTTTTCATATGGGGATAGTAGTATGTCTTTTAAAATAATTTCATCTAATGTTAGGGTGTTTAGGAGTAGGGTTAGGAGGGCTGCAATTTTGCAGGAGTTGGCAGGTATGGGGGCTGATGTTATTTGTGTACAAGAGTGTGGGTTGGTGGAAGAGGTAGGGAAGGGGGAGTGGGGATATGGGGATTCTGTGTGGTCTATGTCTTCTGTAAATAGGAATGATGGGGTTGGTGTGTTATTTAAGGATAAGAGGTTCAAGGTAGAGAGCCATTCAGTGATTGAAGAGGGAAGGTGTTTGATGGTTAAGGTGGAGGTGGGTGGAGTTAAGGTTCGAATATTTAATGTGTATGCGTCTGTTAAGAAGAATGAGAGGGTGGAGTTGTTTGAGAAGTTAAAGTTGTTTTTGCCGGGGAGAGAGCCTATGGTATGTGTGGGGGATTTCAATTGTGAGATTGAAGGGAGTAAGATCGATGTATCTGGTAGGATGTTGAGGAATGTGGTGAATGATTTGAGGTTGCAAGATGTGGCTAAATTGTGTAATGTTGATGTGTGTCCGACTTATTTTTCAGATAGGGGAAAGTGTGCTTCAAGATTGGATATGTGTTTTGTGTCAAAAGGAGTGTTGGGTAGGGAGTATATGCAAATGAAGGTATTGTATTCAGATCATGAGTGTGTAAGATGTGATTTGGGGTTTAATGTGGAATGTTTGAGTGGGCGGGGTTTATGGAAATTGAATGTTAGTTTGATGGAGGAGGGAGGGGTGTATGAGAGGTATGTGAAGAAGTATGAGGTTTGGAAGAGGAGGAAAGCTGATTTTGTGGATGTATTGCAGTGGTGGAGTTGGGTGAAGGAGAGAACGCATGTTTTCTTTAAAAGAGAGGGGTATAAGAGAGCTGCGGGAAAGAGAAGAAGGTATGAGTGGCTGCAGAAGAGATTGATCTTTTTGAAAAAATGGAGGAAGAGTGGTGGTTGTGTGGAGAGTGAGATTGAAGAGATTAAGAAGGAAGTAGAGAAGTGGATGTTGGAGAGAGGAAGAGAGATTGTGTATCAGGCTAAGTTGAATAAGTTGGAGAAGGGTGAGAGATGCTCAAGGTTTTTCTTTAAAAGGGTGTCTGGTAAAAGAGAGGAGTTGATAGAGGTGTATGATAAGGATGGTGTGATGGTTAAAGGTAAAAGAGTGTTGAGTGTGGTTGAGGATTTTTATAAGGATTTATATGCTGAGAAGGAGTGTGATATGGGTCTGCAGTCTGAGGTGATTGGGAAGATTGAGAGCAGAGTGCATGACAGGGAGGCAGATAGCCTGGTGAAAGGTGTGGGAGTGAAAGAATTGGAGTTGGTGATTAAAAGTATGGCTAGAAATAAGACACCAGGTGAGGATGGGTTGCCGGTGGAATTTTATGCTAGAATGTGGGAGACGGTTAAAGTGGATTTGGTGGAGATTTATGATTTTGTGTGCAAGAATGGTAGATTGGAGGAAAGTATGAAGAGTGGAGTGGTGGTTTTGATCTTTAAAAAAGGGGATAGAAAGGATGTGAGGAATTGGAGACCGATTACGTTATTGAATGTTGATTATAAAATTCTTGCAAAGGTGTTGGCGAATAGAATGAGGGATGTGATTGATCAGGTGATTGGAGAAGAACAAGTATGTGGTGTGCCAAAAAGAAGGATAAGTGAGAATTTGGGTTTGTTGCGTGATGTATTATGGGATTGCTTGGGTAGAGATCAGTGTGTTGGAGTGTTGTCTTTGGATTTTGAGAAAGCTTTTGATAGGTTGTCACATGAGTTTTTATTTAAAGTGTTGGATAGAATGGGTTTTCCGGAAGGTTTTGTTAAAATGATTAGAGTATTGTATGATGGAGTGTATAGTAAAGTATTAATTAATGGCTGGGTTAGTAAGAAAGTGAATGTGTGTTCTGGAGTGAGACAGGGGTGTCCCCTGTCACCCTTGGTCTTTATATGTGCGATAGAGCCTTTGTTGGAGTTGTTGAGAAGGGATAAGTGTATGAGAGGTGTGAGGATTCCTGGGAGTGGTGGAAGAGACTTGAAAGTGTTGGCATATATGGATGATGTTTGTGTGATCTGTGAGTATGTTGGAGCTTTGCAGAGAGCAAAGTTGTTGGCTGGGTATTTTTGTGGTGCTTCTGGTTTTAGAGTTAATTGGGATAAGAGTGAGTATAAGGTTTTTGGAAGGATGTATGAAGTAGAGGATGTAGGGGTGAAATGTGTAGACGGAGCGATTAAGGTGTTGGGAGTTAAATTTGATGAGAGGCTGGATGGAAGAGAAAGTTGGGAAGAGGTTGGTGTTAGAATAAAAAGGAAGTTGGATTTTTGGAGTATGAGAGAGTTGTCAATGATTGGTAAGATTGTGGTGATCAAGAGTGTGATATTGCCGATCCTGTTGTATGTGGCTTTGGTGTTTCCACCAGGTTATATGACACTGAGAAAGTTGAATAGGATTTTGTTTGTATTTTTCTGGGGGTCGAAAGTGGAGAAGGTGAGAAGAGAGAATGTGATGAAAGAGTGTAGGAATGGAGGAATGAATTTTCCTAATGTTGAAGTGTATCTGGGGATTAATCTATTGTTTGCTGTGAGGAGAAGTATGGGAGAGCAGTGGAAATTTGCATGTATGATGAGGTTTCTAGGAGGGGGTGTGTTATGCAGATTAGGGTGGATGGAGAGAGATCTGAGGAAGCCGTATGCTTTGGTGAGTCCTGGTTGGTATGGGTTTGTTGAGGTGTTCATGAGAAAGTTTGGTTTGATAGGTGTGAGACAGGATGTGTTAAAGGAGAAGAAGAGTATGGTGAAGTGTATTAGGGAGAAGGAAGTTCAGTGTAATATTAATATGGTGAGAGGACAGAATGTGAGTAAAGTGTGGAAGAGTTTGCAGACAGATGGTATGACTAATAGACAGAGAGAGATTGTATGGCAGAGTTTGCATGGTGCATTGCCAGTAAGAGAGGTACAGAAGAGTCGGGGGATTGGAAGGAGTGAGAGATGTCCGAGAGAGGGTTGTGGAGGGAATGAGAGTATTATGCATTTGTTTTGGAATTGTGATAGAGCGCAAGAAGTGTGGAAGGGAATTGGTCCGTTGGCCAAAGAATTGATGGGGGTAAGAAAGTGGTCTTTTGAAGTGATTATGTTTGGTCTGGCGGTGGTAGGTGGGAGGAAGGAGAGAATGTTATATGTGTTGTTAGCGATAATTAAGGAGGTATTGTGGGATGTTAGGAATTTGTATATATTTAAGAAGAAGGATGTGTCGGTTGAAGAGTGTATGAGAATGATATTAGATAGATTGCATACTGTATATTTGTGGGATAAGAAGAGATTTGGAGAGGATGATGCGGAGGGGACTTGGAAGTTTTTAAAATGGAGACACGTGGTGAGGGTTTGAGGGTGGTGTGTTGTTATGCTATGTACTTTGTTTTTGGGTGTATTTTGTTATATGTTGATAAAGTAACCTAATGATGAGTTTGATGAATTGTGACTAAGTTCAGTAAATCTGAGAGGCAAACGTGAAGTAAACCTGAACGATTAAGTTTTAATTCAAACCTGAAGGTTTTAAAAAAAAAAAAAAAAAAAAAAAAAAAAAATCTGTTCTTATCAGTTTAATATCTGATACGTCCCCTATCTGGGGACCATATATTAAATGGATTTTTGAGAACGGGGGCCGATTTCGAAGCTTGCTTCCGTCGCCCTATGCATTGACCCGATATGGCAGTATCTTCGGGTACAGTGCACCACCCCCTTACAGGGTTAAAAAGAAAGATTCCTACTTTCATTGCTACCTGCTTGCTGGCTAGCCAGCTAGCCAGCCCTGTGGGCCTTGCTGCTGCTGCTGCAGCCAAAAAACAAAAGGTGGTGCTGCTGCTGCTTCTGCTGCTTCTGCTTCTGCTTGTGTCTGGCCGCTGTTGGAGCGTCCAGGCACAGGACTTCTGCTGCTGCTGACTAAATGGCCTCCTTAATTGGATCATTTGAGTAGGCAGCACACCTGTGCAGGTAGGGCATGACATGATAGGCAGCTGCCTTGATAGCGGGTGGGTGCTGAATGTTCCTAATTGACAAAATAAGATTAATGCTTATGAAGAAATATAAAATCTCATCCCTTCCCCAATATCGCGCCACACCCCTACCCCTTAATTCCCTGGTTGAACTTGATGGACATGTGTCTTTTTTCGACCGTACTAACTATGTAACTATGTAACATAACATGGGGGGGTCTCCTGGCTGTTCACACAGGTGTGTCATTGCTGTACATTGACCATGCATTGCTTCTGTGGTATTGCAAAGGCAAAGACAAATGCTTCCAGCCATCCATTGCACTAATGGATTGGTCATCAGCTGGCTGTCTATGTCCCGCATCAATATAGACCAAAGTACAGAGGGTTAGGCTATGCTATTGTGCACCTACCTGATGCATCAGAAGGTGCGAGGCCCTTGCTAAATTCTGTGCACAGACTTTGAGATCTATGCTTTAGACTGTATCTAAACCTGCTCCAACATGGACTGACATTCTGGCCTACTTTCAGCCGATGCGACTTGTCTGTCGCTGAACAGTCGCTTTTTATGTATTCAGCACCTATGTATAATGTTGTAAAAATGCTCTAGAAGCTAAAGTCGCAGAAATGTCACACATATTTGGCCTGCAACTTTCTGTGCGACAAATTCAGACAGGAAAAATCAGTATAAATCCTTAGAAAATTATCCCCCAGTGTCTCCATCTGCTGGCGGTATTGAATAAGCATTGCTGCACTGATGGGGTATGCATTAGACGAAAAAAAAGAAGAAAAAGAAGAATAATACGCCCAGAAAAGAGGCGAAAAGGAGAAAAACGTAAAAAAACGTGAAAAAAAAGTAAGAGGAAGAGAAGGGAAAAAAAGGTGGAAATGGGTTTAAAAGTGATTTCGGCGGAGAAATATATATATATATATATATATATATATATATATATATATATATATATATATACGCGCACACACACACATATATATAAACGTATTCTCCGTTGAGATATTGCAGCCGCTGCTGTGTCCAGGCCCAGGAGCCTTAGCACTGTGCTGTGATGTCACTCAATACCACTGACATCACTAGGTGTAAACAACATCTCTCCTTTGCTGTGTATGTGACTATGGAGCTGTTTGGTGATGTCGTCTATTATGGCCTTCATAGAAGCAACAGGAGATTGTTGCATCCATCTAGAACCCTCAGAACTACAGTGCTATGATGTCACTCACTTCCACAGGCCTTGCAGAGTGTAAACAACAACAACCCAGCTTTGTTGTGTATGTAACCATAGGGATTGTGATGTCACCTAAAACCTTCACAGCAGCGACAGCTTCATGAGGAGCATCAGCACTGCTCTGCCTGAGCAGAACCATCACCGCCATAGGTTGTCAAATAACCCGGATTTAACCCACACAGGTAAGTCCAATGGGGTGCAGGCATGTCCTCTATGCTTACAGCTTCCCGTGGGTGTTGGTTTGATACCGTTTGGGGACAGCCAAGGAGGCATCTGCAGGCAACAAAGGTAGGTGTGTGCTTGTGTGTGTGTTTCCTATGCAGATCCTAAGCCCAGTGTCACATGCAAGTAGGAGGAGTAAGAAGGGTTCCTGGCAAATCCGGGTTATGGATTGCATTTAAAAAGGCCCCGTGGGAGTGCAATGGGCCCCTGTCTTGCTGCTTAGCAATAATGGTATGGGTTTAGGTTCTGCTGTGTGTACTGGTGGTTGACTGCCCCCCAGCCCAGAGTGTGCATGGAAAATTGTCTGGCAGCCTCCCTGACAGCAAGCAGTGATAGTGCCCATGAAGGGGACCTTGTTGGGCCCGCCCCTTTCACGGTTATCGCTTCTCGGCCTTTTGGCTAAGATCAAGTGTAGTATCTGTTCTTATCAGTTTAATATCTGATACGTCCCCTATCTGGGGACCATATATTAAATGGATTTTTGAGAACGGGGGCCGATTTCGAAGCTTGCTTCCGTCGCCCTATGCATTGACCCGATATGGCAGTATCTTCGGGTACAGTGCACCACCCCCTTACAGGGTTAAAAAGAAAGATTCCTACTTTCATTGCTACCTGCTTGCTGGCTAGCCAGCTAGCCAGCCCTGTGGGCCTTGCTGCTGCTGCTGCAGCCAAAAAACAAAAGGTGGTGCTGCTGCTGCTTCTGCTGCTTCTGCTTCTGCTTGTGTCTGGCCGCTGTTGGAGCGTCCAGGCACAGGACTTCTGCTGCTGCTGACTAAATGGCCTCCTTAATTGGATCATTTGAGTAGCCAGCACACCTGTGCAGGTAGGGCATGACATGATAGGCAGCTGCCTTGATAGCGGGTGGGTGCTGAATGTTCCTAATTGACAAAATAAGATTAATGCTTATGAAGAAATATAAAATCTCATCCCTTCCCCAATATCGCGCCACACCCCTACCCCTTAATTCCCTGGGTGAACTTGATGGACATGTGTCTTTTTTCGACCGTACTAACTATGTAACTATGTAACATAACATGGGGGGGGTCTCCTGGCTGTTCACACAGGTGTGTCATTGCTGTACATTGACCATGCATTGCTTCTGTGGTATTGCAAAGGCAAAGACAAATGCTTCCAGCCATCCATTGCACTAATGGATTGGTCATCAGCTGGCTGTCTATGTCCCGCATCAATATAGACCAAAGTACAGAGGGTTAGGCTATGCTATTGTGCACCTACCTGATGCATCAGAAGGTGCGAGGCCCTTGCTAAATTCTGTGCACAGACTTTGAGATCTATGCTTTAGACTGTATCTAAACCTGCTCCAACATGGACTGACATTCTGGCCTACTTTCAGCCGATGCGACTTGTCTGTCGCTGAACAGTCGCTTTTTATGTATTCAGCACCTATGTATAATGTTGTAAAAATGCTCTAGAAGCTAAAGTCGCAGAAATGTCACACATATTTGGCCTGCAACTTTCTGTGCGACAAATTCAGACAGGAAAAATCAGTATAAATCCTTAGAAAATTATCCCCCAGTGTCTCCATCTGCTGGCGGTATTGAATAAGCATTGCTGCACTGATGGGGTATGCATTAGACGAAAAAAAAGAAGAAAAAGAAGAATAATACGCCCAGAAAAGAGGCGAAAAGGAGAAAAACGTAAAAAAACGTGAAAAAAAAGTAAGAGGAAGAGAAGGGAAAAAAAGGTGGAAATGGGTTTAAAAGTGATTTCGGCGGAGAAATATATATATATATATATATATATATATATATATATATATATATATACGCGCACACACACACATATATATAAACGTATTCTCCGTTGAGATATTGCAGCCGCTGCTGTGTCCAGGCCCAGGAGCCTTAGCACTGTGCTGTGATGTCACTCAATACCACTGACATCACTAGGTGTAAACAACATCTCTCCTTTGCTGTGTATGTGACTATGGAGCTGTTTGGTGATGTCGTCTATTATGGCCTTCATAGAAGCAACAGGAGATTGTTGCATCCATCTAGAACCCTCAGAACTACAGTGCTATGATGTCACTCACTTCCACAGGCCTTGCAGAGTGTAAACAACAACAACCCAGCTTTGTTGTGTATGTAACCATAGGGATTGTGATGTCACCTAGAACCTTCACAGCAGCGACAGCTTCATGAGGAGCATCAGCACTGCTCTGCCTGAGCAGAACCATCACCGCCATAGGTTGTCAAATAACCCGGATTTAACCCACACAGGTAAGTCCAATGGGGTGCAGGCATGTCCTCTATGCTTACAGCTTCCCGTGGGTGTTGGTTTGATACCGTTTGGGGACAGCCAAGGAGGCATCTGCAGGCAACAAAGGTAGGTGTGTGCTTGTGTGTGTGTTTCCTATGCAGATCCTAAGCCCAGTGTCACATGCAAGTAGGAGGAGTAAGAAGGGTTCCTGGCAAATCCGGGTTATGGATTGCATTTAAAAAGGCCCCGTGGGAGTGCAATGGGCCCCTGTCTTGCTGCTTAGCAATAATGGTATGGGTTTAGGTTCTGCTGTGTGTACTGGTGGTTGACTGCCCCCCAGCCCAGAGTGTGCATGGAAAATTGTCTGGCAGCCTCCCTGACAGCAAGCAGTGATAGTGCCCATGAAGGGGACCTTGTTGGGCCCGCCCCTTTCACGGTTATCGCTTCTCGGACTTTTGGCTAAGATCAAGTGTAGTATCTGTTCTTATCAGTTTAATATCTGATACGTCCCCTATCTGGGGACCATATATTAAATGGATTTTTGAGAACGGGGGCCGATTTCGAAGCTTGCTTCCGTCGCCCTATGCATTGACCCGATATGGCAGTATCTTCGGGTACAGTGCACCACCCCCTTACAGGGTTAAAAAGAAAGATTCCTACTTTCATTGCTACATGCTTGCTGGCTAGCCAGCTAGCCAGCCCTGTGGGCCTTGCTGCTGCTGCTGCAGCCAAAAAACAAAAGGTGGTGCTGCTGCTGCTTCTGCTGCTTCTGCTTCTGCTTGTGTCTGGCCGCTGTTGGAGCGTCCAGGCACAGGACTTCTGCTGCTGCTGACTAAATGGCCTCCTTAATTGGATCATTTGAGTAGCCAGCACACCTGTGCAGGTAGGGCATGACATGATAGGCAGCTGCCTTGATAGCGGGTGGGTGCTGAATGTTCCTAATTGACAAAATAAGATTAATGCTTATGAAGAAATATAAAATCTCATCCCTTCCCCAATATCGCGCCACACCCCTACCCCTTAATTCCCTGGTTGAACTTGATGGACATGTGTCTTTTTTCGACCGTACTAACTATGTAACTATGTAACATAACATGGGGGGGGGGGTCTCCTGGCTGTTCACACAGGTGTGTCATTGCTGTACATTGACCATGCATTGCTTCTGTGGTATTGCAAAGGCAAAGACAAATGCTTCCAGCCATCCATTGCACTAATGGATTGGTCATCAGCTGGCTGTCTATGTCCCGCATCAATATAGACCAAAGTACAGAGGGTTAGGCTATGCTATTGTGCACCTACCTGATGCATCAGAAGGTGCGAGGCCCTTGCTAAATTCTGTGCACAGACTTTGAGATCTATGCTTTAGACTGTATCTAAACCTGCTCCAACATGGACTGACATTCTGGCCTACTTTCAGCCGATGCGACTTGTCTGTCGCTGAACAGTCGCTTTTTATGTATTCAGCACCTATGTATAATGTTGTAAAAATGCTCTAGAAGCTAAAGTCGCAGAAATGTCACACATATTTGGCCTGCAACTTTCTGTGCGACAAATTCAGACAGGAAAAATCAGTATAAATCCTTAGAAAATTATCCCCCAGTGTCTCCATCTGCTGGCGGTATTGAAAAAGCATTGCTGCACTGATGGGGTATGCATTAGACGAAAAAAAAGAAGAAAAAGAAGAATAATACGCCCAGAAAAGAGGCGAAAAGGAGAAAAACGTAAAAAAACGTGAAAAAAAAGTAAGAGGAAGAGAAGGGAAAAAAAGGTGGAAATGGGTTTAAAAGTGATTTCGGCGGAGAAATATATATATATATATATATATATATATATATATGCGCACACACACACATAGATATAAACGTATTCTCCGTTGAGATATTGCAGCCGCTGCTGTGTCCAGGCCCAGGAGCCTTAGCACTGTGCTGTGATGTCACTCAATACCACTGACATCACTAGGTGTAAACAACATCTCTCCTTTGCTGTGTATGTGACTATGGAGCTGTTTGGTGATGTCGTCTATTACGGCCTTCATAGAAGCAACAGGAGATTGTTGCATCCATCTTGAACCCTCAGAACTACAGTGCTATGATGTCACTCACTTCCACAGGCCTTGCAGAGTGTAAACAACAACAACCCAGCTTTGTTGTGTATGTAACCATAGGGATTTGTGATGTCACCTAGAACCTTCACAGCAGCGACAGCTTTATGAGGAGCATCAGCACTGCTCTGCCTGAGCAGAACCATCACCGCCATAGGTTGTCAAATAACCCGGATTTAACCCACACAGGTAAGTCCAATGGGGTGCAGGCATGTCCTCTATGCTTACAGCTTCCGTGGGTGTTGGTTTGATACCGTTTGGGGACAGCCAAGGAGGCATCTGCAGGCAACAAAGGTAGGTGTGTGCTTGTGTGTGTGTTTCCTATGCAGATCCTAAGCCCAGTGTCACATGCAAGTAGGAGGAGTAAGAAGGGTTCCTGGCAAATCCGGGTTATGGATTGCATTTAAAAAGGCCCCGTGGGAGTGCAATGGGCCCCTGTCTTGCTGCTTAGCAATAATGGTATGGGTTTAGGTTCTGCTGTGTGTACTGGTGGTTGACTGCCCCCCAGCCCAGAGTGTGCATGGAAAATTGTCTGGCAGCCTCCCTGACAGCAAGCAGTGATAGTGCCCATGAAGGGGACCTTGTTGGGCCCGCCCCTTTCACGGTTATCGCTTCTCGGCCTTTTGGCTAAGATCAAGTGTAGTATCTGTTCTTATCAGTTTAATATCTGATACGTCCCCTATCTGGGGACCATATATTAAATGGATTTTTGAGAACGGGGGCCGATTTCGAAGCTTGCTTCCGTCGCCCTATGCATTGACCCGATATGGCAGTATCTTCGGGTACAGTGCACCACCCCCTTACAGGGTTAAAAAGAAAGATTCCTACTTTCATTGCTACCTGCTTGCTGGCTAGCCAGCTAGCCAGCCCTGTGGGCCTTGCTGCTGCTGCAGCCAAAAAACAAAAGGTGGTGCTGCTGCTGCTTCTGCTGCTTCTGCTTCTGCTTGTGTCTGGCCCCTGTTGGAGCGTCCAGGCACAGGACTTCTGCTGCTGCTGACTAAATGGCCTCCTTAATTGGATCATTTGAGTAGCCAGCACACCTGTGCAGGTAGGGCATGACATGATAGGCAGCTGCCTTGATAGCGGGTGGGTGCTGAATGTTCCTAATTGACAAAATAAGATTAATGCTTATGAAGAAATATAAAATCTCATCCCTTCCCCAATATCGCGCCACACCCCTACCCCTTAATTCCCTGGTTGAACTTGATGGACATATGTCTTTTTTCGACCGTACTAACTATGTAACTATGTAACATAACATGGGGGGGGGGGTCTCCTGGCTGTTCACACAGGTGTGTCATTGCTGTACATTGACCATGCATTGCTTCTGTGGTATTGCAAAGGCAAAGACAAATGCTTCCAGCCATCCATTGCACTAATGGATTGGTCATCAGCTGGCTGTCTATGTCCCGCATCAATATAGACCAAAGTACAGAGGGTTAGGCTATGCTATTGTGCACCTACCTGATGCATCAGAAGGTGCGAGGCCCTTGCTAAATTCTGTGCACAGACTTTGAGATCTATGCTTTAGACTGTATCTAAACCTGCTCCAACATGGACTGACATTCTGGCCTACTTTCAGCCGATGCGACTTGTCTGTCGCTGAACAGTCGCTTTTTATGTATTCAGCACCTATGTATAATGTTGTAAAAATGCTCTAGAAGCTAAAGTCGCAGAAATGTCACACATATTTGGCCTGCAACTTTCTGTGCGACAAATTCAGACAGGAAAAATCAGTATAAATCCTTAGAAAATTATCCCCCAGTGTCTCCATCTGCTGGCGGTATTGAATAAGCATTGCTGCACTGGGGTATGCATTAGACGAAAAAAAAGAAGAAAAAGAAGAATAATACGCCCAGAAAAGAGGCGAAAAGGAGAAAAACGTAAAAAAACGTGAAAAAAAAGTAAGAGGAAGAGAAGGGAAAAAAAGGTGGAAATGGGTTTAAAAGTGATTTCGGCGGAGAAATATATATATATATATATATATATATATATATATATATATATATATATATGCGCACACACACACATAGATATAAACGTATTCTCCGTTGAGATATTGCAGCCGCTGCTGTGTCCAGGCCCAGGAGCCTTAGCACTGTGCTGTGATGTCACTCAATACCACTGACATCACTAGGTGTAAACAACATCTCTCCTTTGCTGTGTATGTGACTATGGAGCTGTTTGGTGATGTCGTCTATTACGGCCTTCATAGAAGCAACAGGAGATTGTTGCATCCATCTTGAACCCTCAGAACTACAGTGCTATGATGTCACTCACTTCCACAGGCCTTGCAGAGTGTAAACAACAACAACCCAGCTTTGTTGTGTATGTAACCATAGGGATTTGTGATGTCACCTAGAACCTTCACAGCAGCGACAGCTTTATGAGGAGCATCAGCACTGCTCTGCCTGAGCAGAACCATCACCGCCATAGGTTGTCAAATAACCCGGATTTAACCCACACAGGTAAGTCCAATGGGGTGCAGGCATGTCCTCTATGCTTACAGCTTCCCGTGGGTGTTGGTTTGATACCGTTTGGGGACAGCCAAGGAGGCATCTGCAGGCAACAAAGGTAGGTGTGTGCTTGTGTGTGTGTTTCCTATGCAGATCCTAAGCCCAGTGTCACATGCAAGTAGGAGGAGTAAGAAGGGTTCCTGGCAAATCCGGGTTATGGATTGCATTTAAAAAGGCCCCGTGGGAGTGCAATGGGCCCCTGTCTTGCTGCTTAGCAATAATGGTATGGGTTTAGGTTCTGCTGTGTGTACTGGTGGTTGACTGCCCCCCAGCCCAGAGTGTGCATGGAAAATTGTCTGGCAGCCTCCCTGACAGCAAGCAGTGATAGTGCCCATGAAGGGGACCTTGTTGGGCCCGCCCCTTTCACGGTTATCGCTTCTCAGCCTTTTGGCTAAGATCAAGTGTAGTATCTGTTCTTATCAGTTTAATATCTGATACGTCCCCTATCTGGGGACCATATATTAAATGGATTTTTGAGAACGGGGGCCGATTTCGAAGCTTGCTTCCGTCGCCCTATGCATTGACCCGATATGGCAGTATCTTCGGGTACAGTGCACCACCCCCTTACAGGGTTAAAAAGAAAGATTCCTACTTTCATTGCTACCTGCTTGCTGGCTAGCCAGCTAGCCAGCCCTGTGGGCCTTGCTGCTGCTGCAGCCAAAAAACAAAAGGTGGTGCTGCTGCTGCTTCTGCTGCTTCTGCTTCTGCTTGTGTCTGGCCCCTGTTGGAGCGTCCAGGCACAGGACTTCTGCTGCTGCTGACTAAATGGCCTCCTTAATTGGATCATTTGAGTAGCCAGCACACCTGTGCAGGTAGGGCATGACATGATAGGCAGCTGCCTTGATAGCGGGTGGGTGCTGAATGTTCCTAATTGACAAAATAAGATTAATGCTTATGAAGAAATATAAAATCTCATCCCTTCCCCAATATCGCGCCACACCCCTACCCCTTAATTCCCTGGTTGAACGTGATGGACATATGTCTTTTTTCGACCGTACTAACTATGTAACTATGTAACATAACATGGGGGGGGGGGGGGGGGGGGGTCCCTTGGCTGTTCACACAGGTGTGTCATTGCTGTACATTGACCATGCATTGCTTCTGTGGTATTGCAAAGGCAAAGACAAATGCTTCCAGCCATCCATTGCACTAATGGATTGGTCATCAGCTGGCTGTCTATGTCCCGCATCAATATAGACCAAAGTACAGAGGGTTAGGCTATGCTATTGTGCACCTACCTGATGCATCAGAAGGTGCGAGGCCCTTGCTAAATTCTGTGCACAGACTTTGAGATCTATGCTTTAGACTGTATCTAAACCTGCTCCAACATGGACTGACATTCTGGCCTACTTTCAGCCGATGCGACTTGTCTGTCGCTGAACAGTCGCTTTTTATGTATTCAGCACCTATGTATAATGTTGTAAAAATGCTCTAGAAGCTAAAGTCGCAGAAATGTCACACATATTTGGCCTGCAACTTTCTGTGCGACAAATTCAGACAGGAAAAATCAGTATAAATCCTTAGAAAATTATCCCCCAGTGTCTCCATCTGCTGGCGGTATTGAATAAGCATTGCTGCACTGATGGGGTATGCATTAGACGAAAAAAAAGAAGAAAAAGAAGAATAATACGCCCAGAAAAGAGGCGAAAAGGAGAAAAACGTAAAAAAACGTGAAAAAAAAGTAAGAGGAAGAGAAGGGAAAAAAAGGTGGAAATGGGTTTAAAAGTGATTTCGGCGGAGAAATATATATATATATATATATATATATATATATGCGCACACACACACATAGATATAAACGTATTCTCCGTTGAGATATTGCAGCCGCTGCTGTGTCCAGGCCCAGGAGCCTTAGCACTGTGCTGTGATGTCACTCAATACCACTGACATCACTAGGTGTAAACAACATCTCTCCTTTGCTGTGTATGTGACTATGGAGCTGTTTGGTGATGTCGTCTATTACGGCCTTCATAGAAGCAACAGGAGATTGTTGCATCCATCTTGAACCCTCAGAACTACAGTGCTATGATGTCACTCACTTCCACAGGCCTTGCAGAGTGTAAACAACAACAACCCAGCTTTGTTGTGTATGTAACCAAAGGGATTTGTGATGTCACCTAGAACCTTCACAGCAGCGACAGCTTTATGAGGAGCATCAGCACTGCTCTGCCTGAGCAGAACCATCACCGCCATAGGTTGTCAAATAACCCGGATTTAACCCACACAGGTAAGTCCAATGGGGTGCAGGCATGTCCTCTATGCTTACAGCTTCCCGTGGGTGTTGGTTTGATACCGTTTGGGGACAGCCAAGGAGGCATCTGCAGGCAACAAAGGTAGGTGTGTGCTTGTGTGTGTGTTTCCTATGCAGATCCTAAGCCCAGTGTCACATGCAAGTAGGAGGAGTAAGAAGGGTTCCTGGCAAATCCGGGTTATGGATTGCATTTAAAAAGGCCCCGTGGGAGTGCAATGGGCCCCTGTCTTGCTGCTTAGCAATAATGGTATGGGTTTAGGTTCTGCTGTGTGTACTGGTGGTTGACTGCCCCCCAGCCCAGAGTGTGCATGGAAAATTGTCTGGCAGCCTCCCTGACAGCAAGCAGTGATAGTGCCCATGAAGGGGACCTTGTTGGGCCCGCCCCTTTCACGGTTATCGCTTCTCGGCCTTTTGGCTAAGATCAAGTGTAGTATCTGTTCTTATCAGTTTAATATCTGATACGTCCCCTATCTGGGGACCATATATTAAATGGATTTTTGAGAACGGGGGCCGATTTCGAAGCTTGCTTCCGTCGCCCTATGCATTGACCCGATATGGCAGTATCTTCGGGTACAGTGCACCACCCCCTTACAGGGTTAAAAAGAAAGATTCCTACTTTCATTGCTACCTGCTTGCTGGCTAGCCAGCTAGCCAGCCCTGTGGGCCTTGCTGCTGCTGCAGCCAAAAAACAAAAGGTGGTGCTGCTGCTGCTTCTGCTGCTTCTGCTGCTTCTGCTTCTGCTTGTGTCTGGCCCCTGTTGGAGCGTCCAGGCACAGGACTTCTGCTGCTGCTGACTAAATGGCCTCCTTAATTGGATCATTTGAGTAGCCAGCACACCTGTGCAGGTAGGGCATGACATGATAGGCAGCTGCCTTGATAGCGGGTGGGTGCTGAATGTTCCTAATTGACAAAATAAGATTAATGCTTATGAAGAAATATAAAATCTCATCCCTTCCCCAATATCGCGCCACACCCCTACCCCTTAATTCCCTGGTTGAACGTGATGGACATATGTCTTTTTTCGACCGTACTAACTATGTAACTATGTAACATAACATGGGGGGGGGGGGGGGGGGGTCCCTTGGCTGTTCACACAGGTGTGTCATTGCTGTACATTGACCATGCATTGCTTCTGTGGTATTGCAAAGGCAAAGACAAATGCTTCCAGCCATCCATTGCACTAATGGATTGGTCATCAGCTGGCTGTCTATGTCCCGCATCAATATAGACCAAAGTACAGAGGGTTAGGCTATGCTATTGTGCACCTACCTGATGCATCAGAAGGTGCGAGGCCCTTGCTAAATTCTGTGCACAGACTTTGAGATCTATGCTTTAGACTGTATCTAAACCTGCTCCAACATGGACTGACATTCTGGCCTACTTTCAGCCGATGCGACTTGTCTGTCGCTGAACAGTCGCTTTTTATGTATTCAGCACCTATGTATAATGTTGTAAAAATGCTCTAGAAGCTAAAGTCGCAGAAATGTCACACATATTTGGCCTGCAACTTTCTGTGCGACAAATTCAGACAGGAAAAATCAGTATAAATCCTTAGAAAATTATCCCCCAGTGTCTCCATCTGCTGGCGGTATTGAATAAGCATTGCTGCACTGATGGGGTATGCATTAGACGAAAAAAAAGAAGAAAAAGAAGAATAATACGCCCAGAAAAGAGGCGAAAAGGAGAAAAACGTAAAAAAACGTGAAAAAAAAGTAAGAGGAAGAGAAGGGAAAAAAAGGTGGAAATGGGTTTAAAAGTGATTTCGGCGGAGAAATATATATATATATATATATATATATATATATGCGCACACACACACATAGATATAAACGTATTCTCCGTTGAGATATTGCAGCCGCTGCTGTGTCCAGGCCCAGGAGCCTTAGCACTGTGCTGTGATGTCACTCAATACCACTGACATCACTAGGTGTAAACAACATCTCTCCTTTGCTGTGTATGTGACTATGGAGCTGTTTGGTGATGTCGTCTATTATGGCCTTCATAGAAGCAACAGGAGATTGTTGCATCCATCTTGAACCCTCAGAACTACAGTGCTATGATGTCACTCACTTCCACAGGCCTTGCAGAGTGTAAACAACAACAACCCAGCTTTGTTGTGTATGTAACCAAAGGGATTTGTGATGTCACCTAGAACCTTCACAGCAGCGACAGCTTTATGAGGAGCATCAGCACTGCTCTGCCTGAGCAGAACCATCACCGCCATAGGTTGTCAAATAACCCGGATTTAACCCACACAGGTAAGTCCAATGGGGTGCAGGCATGTCCTCTATGCTTACAGCTTCCCGTGGGTGTTGGTTTGATACCGTTTGGGGACAGCCAAGGAGGCATCTGCAGGCAACAAAGGTAGGTGTGTGCTTGTGTGTGTGTTTCCTATGCAGATCCTAAGCCCAGTGTCACATGCAAGTAGGAGGAGTAAGAAGGGTTCCTGGCAAATCCGGGTTATGGATTGCATTTAAAAAGGCCCCGTGGGAGTGCAATGGGCCCCTGTCTTGCTGCTTAGCAATAATGGTATGGGTTTAGGTTCTGCTGTGTGTACTGGTGGTTGACTGCCCCCCAGCCCAGAGTGTGCATGGAAAATTGTCTGGCAGCCTCCCTGACAGCAAGCAGTGATAGTGCCCATGAAGGGGACCTTGTTGGGCCCGCCCCTTTCACGGTTATCGCTTCTCGGCCTTTTGGCTAAGATCAAGTGTAGTATCTGTTCTTATCAGTTTAATATCTGATACGTCCCCTATCTGGGGACCATATATTAAATGGATTTTTGAGAACGGGGGCCGATTTCGAAGCTTGCTTCCGTCGCCCTATGCATTGACCCGATATGGCAGTATCTTCGGGTACAGTGCACCACCCCCTTACAGGGTTAAAAAGAAAGATTCCTACTTTCATTGCTACCTGCTTGCTGGCTAGCCAGCTAGCCAGCCCTGTGGGCCTTGCTGCTGCTGCAGCCAAAAAACAAAAGGTGGTGCTGCTGCTGCTTCTGCTGCTTCTGCTTCTGCTTGTGTCTGGCCCCTGTTGGAGCGTCCAGGCACAGGACTTCTGCTGCTGCTGACTAAATGGCCTCCTTAATTGGATCATTTGAGTAGCCAGCACACCTGTGCAGGTAGGGCATGACATGATAGGCAGCTGCCTTGATAGCGGGTGGGTGCTGAATGTTCCTAATTGACAAAATAAGATTAATGCTTATGAAGAAATATAAAATCTCATCCCTTCCCCAATATCGCGCCACACCCCTACCCCTTAATTCCCTGGTTGAACGTGATGGACATATGTCTTTTTTCGACCGTACTAACTATGTAACTATGTAACATAACATGGGGGGGGGGGGGGTCTCCTTGCTGTTCACACAGGTGTGTCATTGCTGTACATTGACCATGCATTGCTTCTGTGGTATTGCAAAGGCAAAGACAAATGCTTCCAGCCATCCATTGCACTAATGGATTGGTCATCAGCTGGCTGTCTATGTCCCGCATCAATATAGACCAAAGTACAGAGGGTTAGGCTATGCTATTGTGCACCTACCTGATGCATCAGAAGGTGCGAGGCCCTTGCTAAATTCTGTGCACAGACTTTGAGATCTATGCTTTAGACTGTATCTAAACCTGCTCCAACATGGACTGACATTCTGGCCTACTTTCAGCCCGATGCGACTTGTCTGTCGCTGAACAGTCGCTTTTTATGTATTCAGCACCTATGTATAATGTTGTAAAAATGCTCTAGAAGCTAAAGTCGCAGAAATGTCACACATATTTGGCCTGCAACTTTCTGTGCGACAAATTCAGACAGGAAAAATCAGTATAAATCCTTAGAAAATTATCCCCCAGTGTCTCCATCTGCTGGCGGTATTGAATAAGCATTGCTGCACTGATGGGGTATGCATTAGACGAAAAAAAAGAAGAAAAAGAAGAATAATACGCCCAGAAAAGAGGCGAAAAGGAGAAAAACGTAAAAAAACGTGAAAAAAAAGTAAGAGGAAGAGAAGGGAAAAAAAGGTGGAAATGGGTTTAAAAGTGATTTCGGCGGAGAAATATATATATATATATATATATATATATATATATATATATATATATATATGCGCACACACACACATAGATATAAACGTATTCTCCGTTGAGATATTGCAGCCGCTGCTGTGTCCAGGCCCAGGAGCCTTAGCACTGTGCTGTGATGTCACTCAATACCACTGACATCACTAGGTGTAAACAACATCTCTCCTTTGCTGTGTATGTGACTATGGAGCTGTTTGGTGATGTCGTCTATTACGGCCTTCATAGAAGCAACAGGAGATTGTTGCATCCATCTTGAACCCTCAGAACTACAGTGCTATGATGTCACTCACTTCCACAGGCCTTGCAGAGTGTAAACAACAACAACCCAGCTTTGTTGTGTATGTAACCAAAGGGATTTGTGATGTCACCTAGAACCTTCACAGCAGCGACAGCTTTATGAGGAGCATCAGCACTGCTCTGCCTGAGCAGAACCATCACCGCCATAGGTTGTCAAATAACCCGGATTTAACCCACACAGGTAAGTCCAATGGGGTGCAGGCATGTCCTCTATGCTTACAGCTTCCCGTGGGTGTTGGTTTGATACCGTTTGGGGACAGCCAAGGAGGCATCTGCAGGCAACAAAGGTAGGTGTGTGCTTGTGTGTGTGTTTCCTATGCAGATCCTAAGCCCAGTGTCACATGCAAGTAGGAGGAGTAAGAAGGGTTCCTGGCAAATCCGGGTTATGGATTGCATTTAAAAAGGCCCCGTGGGAGTGCAATGGGCCCCTGTCTTGCTGCTTAGCAATAATGGTATGGGTTTAGGTTCTGCTGTGTGTACTGGTGGTTGACTGCCCCCCAGCCCAGAGTGTGCATGGAAAATTGTCTGGCAGCCTCCCTGACAGCAAGCAGTGATAGTGCCCATGAAGGGGACCTTGTTGGGCCCGCCCCTTTCACGGTTATCGCTTCTCGGCCTTTTGGCTAAGATCAAGTGTAGTATCTGTTCTTATCAGTTTAATATCTGATACGTCCCCTATCTGGGGACCATATATTAAATGGATTTTTGAGAACGGGGGCCGATTTCGAAGCTTGCTTCCGTCGCCCTATGCATTGACCGATATGGCAGTATCTTCGGGTACAGTGCACCACCCCCTTACAGGGTTAAAAAGAAAGATTCCTACTTTCATTGCTACCTGCTTGCTGGCTAGCCAGCTAGCCAGCCCTGTGGGCCTTGCTGCTGCTGCAGCCAAAAAACAAAAGGTGGTGCTGCTGCTGCTTCTGCTGCTTCTGCTTCTGCTTGTGTCTGGCCCCTGTTGGAGCGTCCAGGCACAGGACTTCTGCTGCTGCTGACTAAATGGCCTCCTTAATTGGATCATTTGAGTAGCCAGCACACCTGTGCAGGTAGGGCATGACATGATAGGCAGCTGCCTTGATAGCGGGTGGGTGCTGAATGTTCCTAATTGACAAAATAAGATTAATGCTTATGAAGAAATATAAAATCTCATCCCTTCCCCAATATCGCGCCACACCCCTACCCCTTAATTCCCTGGTTGAACGTGATGGACATATGTCTTTTTTCGACCGTACTAACTATGTAACTATGTAACATAACATGGGGGGGGGGGGGGGGGGGGGTCTCCTGGCTGTTCACACAGGTGTGTCATTGCTGTACATTGACCATGCATTGCTTCTGTGGTATTGCAAAGGCAAAGACAAATGCTTCCAGCCATCCATTGCACTAATGGATTGGTCATCAGCTGGCTGTCTATGTCCCGCATCAATATAGACCAAAGTACAGAGGGTTAGGCTATGCTATTGTGCACCTACCTGATGCATCAGAAGGTGCGAGGCCCTTGCTAAATTCTGTGCACAGACTTTGAGATCTATGCTTTAGACTGTATCTAAACCTGCTCCAACATGGACTGACATTCTGGCCTACTTTCAGCCGATGCGACTTGTCTGTCGCTGAACAGTCGCTTTTTATGTATTCAGCACCTATGTATAATGTTGTAAAAATGCTCTAGAAGCTAAAGTCGCAGAAATGTCACACATATTTGGCCTGCAACTTTCTGTGCGACAAATTCAGACAGGAAAAATCAGTATAAATCCTTAGAAAATTATCCCCCAGTGTCTCCATCTGCTGGCGGTATTGAATAAGCATTGCTGCACTGATGGGGTATGCATTAGACGAAAAAAAAGAAGAAAAAGAAGAATAATACGCCCAGAAAAGAGGCGAAAAGGAGAAAAACGTAAAAAAACGTGAAAAAAAAGTAAGAGGAAGAGAAGGGAAAAAAAGGTGGAAATGGGTTTAAAAGTGATTTCGGCGGAGAAATATATATATATATATATATATATATATATATATATATATATATGCGCACACACACACATAGATATAAACGTATTCTCCGTTGAGATATTGCAGCCGCTGCTGTGTCCAGGCCCAGGAGCCTTAGCACTGTGCTGTGATGTCACTCAATACCACTGACATCACTAGGTGTAAACAACATCTCTCCTTTGCTGTGTATGTGACTATGGAGCTGTTTGGTGATGTCGTCTATTACGGCCTTCATAGAAGCAACAGGAGATTGTTGCATCCATCTTGAACCCTCAGAACTACAGTGCTATGATGTCACTCACTTCCACAGGCCTTGCAGAGTGTAAACAACAACAACCCAGCTTTGTTGTGTATGTAACCAAAGGGATTTGTGATGTCACCTAGAACCTTCACAGCAGCGACAGCTTTATGAGGAGCATCAGCACTGCTCTGCCTGAGCAGAACCATCACCGCCATAGGTTGTCAAATAACCCGGATTTAACCCACACAGGTAAGTCCAATGGGGTGCAGGCATGTCCTCTATGCTTACAGCTTCCCGTGGGTGTTGGTTTGATACCGTTTGGGGACAGCCAAGGAGGCATCTGCAGGCAACAAAGGTAGGTGTGTGCTTGTGTGTGTGTTTCCTATGCAGATCCTAAGCCCAGTGTCACATGCAAGTAGGAGGAGTAAGAAGGGTTCCTGGCAAATCCGGGTTATGGATTGCATTTAAAAAGGCCCCGTGGGAGTGCAATGGGCCCCTGTCTTGCTGCTTAGCAATAATGGTATGGGTTTAGGTTCTGCTGTGTGTACTGGTGGTTGACTGCCCCCCAGCCCAGAGTGTGCATGGAAAATTGTCTGGCAGCCTCCCTGACAGCAAGCAGTGATAGTGCCCATGAAGGGGACCTTGTTGGGCCCGCCCCTTTCACGGTTATCGCTTCTCGGCCTTTTGGCTAAGATCAAGTGTAGTATCTGTTCTTATCAGTTTAATATCTGATACGTCCCCTATCTGGGGACCATATATTAAATGGATTTTTGAGAACGGGGGCCGATTTCGAAGCTTGCTTCCGTCGCCCTATGCATTGACCCGATATGGCAGTATCTTCGGGTACAGTGCACCACCCCCTTACAGGGTTAAAAAGAAAGATTCCTACTTTCATTGCTACCTGCTTGCTGGCTAGCCAGCTAGCCAGCCCTGTGGGCCTTGCTGCTGCTGCAGCCAAAAAACAAAAGGTGGTGCTGCTGCTGCTTCTGCTGCTTCTGCTTCTGCTTGTGTCTGGCCCCTGTTGGAGCGTCCAGGCACAGGACTTCTGCTGCTGCTGACTAAATGGCCTCCTTAATTGGATCATTTGAGTAGCCAGCACACCTGTGCAGGTAGGGCATGACATGATAGGCAGCTGCCTTGATAGCGGGTGGGTGCTGAATGTTCCTAATTGACAAAATAAGATTAATGCTTATGAAGAAATATAAAATCTCATCCCTTCCCCAATATCGCGCCACACCCCTACCCCTTAATTCCCTGGTTGAACGTGATGGACATATGTCTTTTTTCGACCGTACTAACTATGTAACTATGTAACATAACATGGGGGGGGGGGGGGTCTCCTGGCTGTTCACACAGGTGTGTCATTGCTGTACATTGACCATGCATTGCTTCTGTGGTATTGCAAAGGCAAAGACAAATGCTTCCAGCCATCCATTGCACTAATGGATTGGTCATCAGCTGGCTGTCTATGTCCCGCATCAATATAGACCAAAGTACAGAGGGTTAGGCTATGCTATTGTGCACCTACCTGATGCATCAGAAGGTGCGAGGCCCTTGCTAAATTCTGTGCACAGACTTTGAGATCTATGCTTTAGACTGTATCTAAACCTGCTCCAACATGGACTGACATTCTGGCCTACTTTCAGCCGATGCGACTTGTCTGTCGCTGAACAGTCGCTTTTTATGTATTCAGCACCTATGTATAATGTTGTAAAAATGCTCTAGAAGCTAAAGTCGCAGAAATGTCACACATATTTGGCCTGCAACTTTCTGTGCGACAAATTCAGACAGGAAAAATCAGTATAAATCCTTAGAAAATTATCCCCCAGTGTCTCCATCTGCTGGCGGTATTGAATAAGCATTGCTGCACTGATGGGGTATGCATTAGACGAAAAAAAAGAAGAAAAAGAAGAATAATACGCCCAGAAAAGAGGCGAAAAGGAGAAAAACGTAAAAAAACGTGAAAAAAAAGTAAGAGGAAGAGAAGGGAAAAAAAGGTGGAAATGGGTTTAAAAGTGATTTCGGCGGAGAAATATATATATATATATATATATATATATATATATATATATATATATGCGCACACACACACATAGATATAAACGTATTCTCCGTTGAGATATTGCAGCCGCTGCTGTGTCCAGGCCCAGGAGCCTTAGCACTGTGCTGTGATGTCACTCAATACCACTGACATCACTAGGTGTAAACAACATCTCTCCTTTGCTGTGTATGTGACTATGGAGCTGTTTGGTGATGTCGTCTATTACGGCCTTCATAGAAGCAACAGGAGATTGTTGCATCCATCTTGAACCCTCAGAACTACAGTGCTATGATGTCACTCACTTCCACAGGCCTTGCAGAGTGTAAACAACAACAACCCAGCTTTGTTGTGTATGTAACCAAAGGGATTTGTGATGTCACCTAGAACCTTCACAGCAGCGACAGCTTTATGAGGAGCATCAGCACTGCTCTGCCTGAGCAGAACCATCACCGCCATAGGTTGTCAAATAACCCGGATTTAACCCACACAGGTAAGTCCAATGGGGTGCAGGCATGTCCTCTATGCTTACAGCTTCCCGTGGGTGTTGGTTTGATACCGTTTGGGGACAGCCAAGGAGGCATCTGCAGGCAACAAAGGTAGGTGTGTGCTTGTGTGTGTGTTTCCTATGCAGATCCTAAGCCCAGTGTCACATGCAAGTAGGAGGAGTAAGAAGGGTTCCTGGCAAATCCGGGTTATGGATTGCATTTAAAAAGGCCCCGTGGGAGTGCAATGGGCCCCTGTCTTGCTGCTTAGCAATAATGGTATGGGTTTAGGTTCTGCTGTGTGTACTGGTGGTTGACTGCCCCCCAGCCCAGAGTGTGCATGGAAAATTGTCTGGCAGCCTCCCTGACAGCAAGCAGTGATAGTGCCCATGAAGGGGACCTTGTTGGGCCCGCCCCTTTCACGGTTATCGCTTCTCGGCCTTTTGGCTAAGATCAAGTGTAGTATCTGTTCTTATCAGTTTAATATCTGATACGTCCCCTATCTGGGGACCATATATTAAATGGATTTTTGAGAACGGGGGCCGATTTCGAAGCTTGCTTCCGTCGCCCTATGCATTGACCAGATATGGCAGTATCTTCGGGTACAGTGCACCACCCCCTTACAGGGTTAAAAAGAAAGATTCCTACTTTCATTGCTACCTGCTTGCTGGCTAGCCAGCTAGCCAGCCCTGTGGGCCTTGCTGCTGCTGCAGCCAAAAAACAAAAGGTGGTGCTGCTGCTGCTTCTGCTGCTTCTGCTTCTGCTTGTGTCTGGCCCCTGTTGGAGCGTCCAGGCACAGGACTTCTGCTGCTGCTGACTAAATGGCCTCCTTAATTGGATCATTTGAGTAGCCAGCACACCTGTGCAGGTAGGGCATGACATGATAGGCAGCTGCCTTGATAGCGGGTGGGTGCTGAATGTTCCTAATTGACAAAATAAGATTAATGCTTATGAAGAAATATAAAATCTCATCCCTTCCCCAATATCGCGCCACACCCCTACCCCTTAATTCCCTGGTTGAACGTGATGGACATATGTCTTTTTTCGACCGTACTAACTATGTAACTATGTAACATAACATGGGGGGGGGGGGGGGGGGGTCTCCTGGCTGTTCACACAGGTGTGTCATTGCTGTACATTGACCATGCATTGCTTCTGTGGTATTGCAAAGGCAAAGACAAATGCTTCCAGCCATCCATTGCACTAATGGATTGGTCATCAGCTGGCTGTCTATGTCCCGCATCAATATAGACCAAAGTACAGAGGGTTAGGCTATGCTATTGTGCACCTACCTGATGCATCAGAAGGTGCGAGGCCCTTGCTAAATTCTGTGCACAGACTTTGAGATCTATGCTTTAGACTGTATCTAAACCTGCTCCAACATGGACTGACATTCTGGCCTACTTTCAGCCGATGCGACTTGTCTGTCGCTGAACAGTCGCTTTTTATGTATTCAGCACCTATGTATAATGTTGTAAAAATGCTCTAGAAGCTAAAGTCGCAGAAATGTCACACATATTTGGCCTGCAACTTTCTGTGCGACAAATTCAGACAGGAAAAATCAGTATAAATCCTTAGAAAATTATCCCCCAGTGTCTCCATCTGCTGGCGGTATTGAATAAGCATTGCTGCACTGATGGGGTATGCATTAGACGAAAAAAAAGAAGAAAAAGAAGAATAATACGCCCAGAAAAGAGGCGAAAAGGAGAAAAACGTAAAAAAACGTGAAAAAAAAGTAAGAGGAAGAGAAGGGAAAAAAAGGTGGAAATGGGTTTAAAAGTGATTTCGGCGGAGAAATATATATATATATATATATATATATATATATATATATATATATATATGCGCACACACACACATAGATATAAACGTATTCTCCGTTGAGATATTGCAGCCGCTGCTGTGTCCAGGCCCAGGAGCCTTAGCACTGTGCTGTGATGTCACTCAATACCACTGACATCACTAGGTGTAAACAACATCTCTCCTTTGCTGTGTATGTGACTATGGAGCTGTTTGGTGATGTCGTCTATTACGGCCTTCATAGAAGCAACAGGAGATTGTTGCATCCATCTTGAACCCTCAGAACTACAGTGCTATGATGTCACTCACTTCCACAGGCCTTGCAGAGTGTAAACAACAACAACCCAGCTTTGTTGTGTATGTAACCAAAGGGATTTGTGATGTCACCTAGAACCTTCACAGCAGCGACAGCTTTATGAGGAGCATCAGCACTGCTCTGCCTGAGCAGAACCATCACCGCCATAGGTTGTCAAATAACCCGGATTTAACCCACACAGGTAAGTCCAATGGGGTGCAGGCATGTCCTCTATGCTTACAGCTTCCCGTGGGTGTTGGTTTGATACCGTTTGGGGACAGCCAAGGAGGCATCTGCAGGCAACAAAGGTAGGTGTGTGCTTGTGTGTGTGTTTCCTATGCAGATCCTAAGCCCAGTGTCACATGCAAGTAGGAGGAGTAAGAAGGGTTCCTGGCAAATCCGGGTTATGGATTGCATTTAAAAAGGCCCCGTGGGAGTGCAATGGGCCCCTGTCTTGCTGCTTAGCAATAATGGTATGGGTTTAGGTTCTGCTGTGTGTACTGGTGGTTGACTGCCCCCCAGCCCAGAGTGTGCATGGAAAATTGTCTGGCAGCCTCCCTGACAGCAAGCAGTGATAGTGCCCATGAAGGGGACCTTGTTGGGCCCGCCCCTTTCACGGTTATCGCTTCTCGGCCTTTTGGCTAAGATCAAGTGTAGTATCTGTTCTTATCAGTTTAATATCTGATACGTCCCCTATCTGGGGACCATATATTAAATGGATTTTTGAGAACGGGGGCCGATTTCGAAGCTTGCTTCCGTCGCCCTATGCATTGACCCGATATGGCAGTATCTTCGGGTACAGTGCACCACCCCCTTACAGGGTTAAAAAGAAAGATTCCTACTTTCATTGCTACCTGCTTGCTGGCTAGCCAGCTAGCCAGCCCTGTGGGCCTTGCTGCTGCTGCAGCCAAAAAACAAAAGGTGGTGCTGCTGCTGCTTCTGCTGCTTCTGCTTCTGCTTGTGTCTGGCCCCTGTTGGAGCGTCCAGGCACAGGACTTCTGCTGCTGCTGACTAAATGGCCTCCTTAATTGGATCATTTGAGTAGCCAGCACACCTGTGCAGGTAGGGCATGACATGATAGGCAGCTGCCTTGATAGCGGGTGGGTGCTGAATGTTCCTAATTGACAAAATAAGATTAATGCTTATGAAGAAATATAAAATCTCATCCCTTCCCCAATATCGCGCCACACCCCTACCCCTTAATTCCCTGGTTGAACGTGATGGACATATGTCTTTTTTCGACCGTACTAACTATGTAACTATGTAACATAACATGGGGGGGGGGGGTCTCCTGGCTGTTCACACAGGTGTGTCATTGCTGTACATTGACCATGCATTGCTTCTGTGGTATTGCAAAGGCAAAGACAAATGCTTCCAGCCATCCATTGCACTAATGGATTGGTCATCAGCTGGCTGTCTATGTCCCGCATCAATATAGACCAAAGTACAGAGGGTTAGGCTATGCTATTGTGCACCTACCTGATGCATCAGAAGGTGCGAGGCCCTTGCTAAATTCTGTGCACAGACTTTGAGATCTATGCTTTAGACTGTATCTAAACCTGCTCCAACATGGACTGACATTCTGGCCTACTTTCAGCCGATGCGACTTGTCTGTCGCTGAACAGTCGCTTTTTATGTATTCAGCACCTATGTATAATGTTGTAAAAATGCTCTAGAAGCTAAAGTCGCAGAAATGTCACACATATTTGGCCTGCAACTTTCTGTGCGACAAATTCAGACAGGAAAAATCAGTATAAATCCTTAGAAAATTATCCCCCAGTGTCTCCATCTGCTGGCGGTATTGAATAAGCATTGCTGCACTGATGGGGTATGCATTAGACGAAAAAAAAGAAGAAAAAGAAGAATAATACGCCCAGAAAAGAGGCGAAAAGGAGAAAAACGTAAAAAAACGTGAAAAAAAAGTAAGAGGAAGAGAAGGGAAAAAAAGGTGGAAATGGGTTTAAAAGTGATTTCGGCGGAGAAATATATATATATATATATATATATATATATATATATATATATATATGCGCACACACACACATAGATATAAACGTATTCTCCGTTGAGATATTGCAGCCGCTGCTGTGTCCAGGCCCAGGAGCCTTAGCACTGTGCTGTGATGTCACTCAATACCACTGACATCACTAGGTGTAAACAACATCTCTCCTTTGCTGTGTATGTGACTATGGAGCTGTTTGGTGATGTCGTCTATTACGGCCTTCATAGAAGCAACAGGAGATTGTTGCATCCATCTTGAACCCTCAGAACTACAGTGCTATGATGTCACTCACTTCCACAGGCCTTGCAGAGTGTAAACAACAACAACCCAGCTTTGTTGTGTATGTAACCAAAGGGATTTGTGATGTCACCTAGAACCTTCACAGCAGCGACAGCTTTATGAGGAGCATCAGCACTGCTCTGCCTGAGCAGAACCATCACCGCCATAGGTTGTCAAATAACCCGGATTTAACCCACACAGGTAAGTCCAATGGGGTGCAGGCATGTCCTCTATGCTTACAGCTTCCCGTGGGTGTTGGTTTGATACCGTTTGGGGACAGCCAAGGAGGCATCTGCAGGCAACAAAGGTAGGTGTGTGCTTGTGTGTGTGTTTCCTATGCAGATCCTAAGCCCAGTGTCACATGCAAGTAGGAGGAGTAAGAAGGGTTCCTGGCAAATCCGGGTTATGGATTGCATTTAAAAAGGCCCCGTGGGAGTGCAATGGGCCCCTGTCTTGCTGCTTAGCAATAATGGTATGGGTTTAGGTTCTGCTGTGTGTACTGGTGGTTGAGTGCCCCCCAGCCCAGAGTGTGCATGGAAAATTGTCTGGCAGCCTCCCTGACAGCAAGCAGTGATAGTGCCCATGAAGGGGACCTTGTTGGGCCCGCCCCTTTCACGGTTATCGCTTCTCGGCCTTTTGGCTAAGATCAAGTGTAGTATCTGTTCTTATCAGTTTAATATCTGATACGTCCCCTATCTGGGGACCATATATTAAATGGATTTTTGAGAACGGGGGCCGATTTCGAAGCTTGCTTCCGTCGCCCTATGCATTGACCCGATATGGCAGTATCTTCGGGTACAGTGCACCACCCCCTTACAGGGTTAAAAGAAAGATTCCTACTTTCATTGCTACCTGCTTGCTGGCTAGCCAGCTAGCCAGCCCTGTGGGCCTTGCTGCTGCTGCAGCCAAAAAACAAAAGGTGGTGCTGCTGCTGCTTCTGCTGCTTCTGCTTCTGCTTGTGTCTGGCCCCTGTTGGAGCGTCCAGGCACAGGACTTCTGCTGCTGCTGACTAAATGGCCTCCTTAATTGGATCATTTGAGTAGCCAGCACACCTGTGCAGGTAGGGCATGACATGATAGGCAGCTGCCTTGATAGCGGGTGGGTGCTGAATGTTCCTAATTGACAAAATAAGATTAATGCTTATGAAGAAATATAAAATCTCATCCCTTCCCCAATATCGCGCCACACCCCTACCCCTTAATTCCCTGGTTGAACGTGATGGACATATGTCTTTTTCGACCGTACTAACTATGTAACTATGTAACATAACATGGGGGGGGGGGGGGGGGGGGTCTCCTGGCTGTTCACACAGGTGTGTCATTGCTGTACATTGACCATGCATTGCTTCTGTGGTATTGCAAAGGCAAAGACAAATGCTTCCAGCCATCCATTGCACTAATGGATTGGTCATCAGCTGGCTGTCTATGTCCCGCATCAATATAGACCAAAGTACAGAGGGTTAGGCTATGCTATTGTGCACCTACCTGATGCATCAGAAGGTGCGAGGCCCTTGCTAAATTCTGTGCACAGACTTTGAGATCTATGCTTTAGACTGTATCTAAACCTGCTCCAACATGGACTGACATTCTGGCCTACTTTCAGCCGATGCGACTTGTCTGTCGCTGAACAGTCGCTTTTTATGTATTCAGCACCTATGTATAATGTTGTAAAAATGCTCTAGAAGCTAAAGTCGCAGAAATGTCACACATATTTGGCCTGCAACTTTCTGTGCGACAAATTCAGACAGGAAAAATCAGTATAAATCCTTAGAAAATTATCCCCCAGTGTCTCCATCTGCTGGCGGTATTGAATAAGCATTGCTGCACTGATGGGGTATGCATTAGACGAAAAAAAAGAAGAAAAAGAAGAATAATACGCCCAGAAAAGAGGCGAAAAGGAGAAAAACGTAAAAAAACGTGAAAAAAAAGTAAGAGGAAGAGAAGGGAAAAAAAGGTGGAAATGGGTTTAAAAGTGATTTCGGCGGAGAAATATATATATATATATATATATATATATATATATATATATATATGCGCACACACACACATAGATATAAACGTATTCTCCGTTGAGATATTGCAGCCGCTGCTGTGTCCAGGCCCAGGAGCCTTAGCACTGTGCTGTGATGTCACTCAATACCACTGACATCACTAGGTGTAAACAACATCTCTCCTTTGCTGTGTATGTGACTATGGAGCTGTTTGGTGATGTCGTCTATTACGGCCTTCATAGAAGCAACAGGAGATTGTTGCATCTATCTTGAACCCTCAGAACTACAGTGCTATGATGTCACTCACTTCCACAGGCCTTGCAGAGTGTAAACAACAACAACCCAGCTTTGTTGTGTATGTAACCAAAGGGATTTGTGATGTCACCTAGAACCTTCACAGCAGCGACAGCTTTATGAGGAGCATCAGCACTGCTCTGCCTGAGCAGAACCATCACCGCCATAGGTTGTCAAATAACCCGGATTTAACCCACACAGGTAAGTCCAATGGGGTGCAGGCATGTCCTCTATGCTTACAGCTTCCCGTGGGTGTTGGTTTGATACCGTTTGGGGACAGCCAAGGAGGCATCTGCAGGCAACAAAGGTAGGTGTGTGCTTGTGTGTGTGTTTCCTATGCAGATCCTAAGCCCAGTGTCACATGCAAGTAGGAGGAGTAAGAAGGGTTCCTGGCAAATCCGGGTTATGGATTGCATTTAAAAAGGCCCCGTGGGAGTGCAATGGGCCCCTGTCTTGCTGCTTAGCAATAATGGTATGGGTTTAGGTTCTGCTGTGTGTACTGGTGGTTGACTGCCCCCCAGCCCAGAGTGTGCATGGAAAATTGTCTGGCAGCCTCCCTGACAGCAAGCAGTGATAGTGCCCATGAAGGGGACCTTGTTGGGCCCGCCCCTTTCACGGTTATCGCTTCTCGGCCTTTTGGCTAAGATCAAGTGTAGTATCTGTTCTTATCAGTTTAATATCTGATACGTCCCCTATCTGGGGACCATATATTAAATGGATTTTTGAGAACGGGGGCCGATTTCGAAGCTTGCTTCCGTCGCCCTATGCATTGACCCGATATGGCAGTATCTTCGGGTACAGTGCACCACCCCCTTACAGGGTTAAAAAGAAAGATTCCTACTTTCATTGCTACCTGCTTGCTGGCTAGCCAGCTAGCCAGCCCTGTGGGCCTTGCTGCTGCTGCAGCCAAAAAACAAAAGGTGGTGCTGCTGCTGCTTCTGCTGCTTCTGCTTCTGCTTGTGTCTGGCCCCTGTTGGAGCGTCCAGGCACAGGACTTCTGCTGCTGCTGACTAAATGGCCTCCTTAATTGGATCATTTGAGTAGCCAGCACACCTGTGCAGGTAGGGCATGACATGATAGGCAGCTGCCTTGATAGCGGGTGGGTGCTGAATGTTCCTAATTGACAAAATAAGATTAATGCTTATGAAGAAATATAAAATCTCATCCCTTCCCCAATATCGCGCCACACCCCTACCCCTTAATTCCCTGGTTGAACGTGATGGACATATGTCTTTTTTCGACCGTACTAACTATGTAACTATGTAACATAACATGGGGGGGGGTCTCCTGGCTGTTCACACAGGTGTGTCATTGCTGTACATTGACCATGCATTGCTTCTGTGGTATTGCAAAGGCAAAGACAAATGCTTCCAGCCATCCATTGCACTAATGGATTGGTCATCAGCTGGCTGTCTATGTCCCGCATCAATATAGACCAAAGTACAGAGGGTTAGGCTATGCTATTGTGCACCTACCTGATGCATCAGAAGGTGCGAGGCCCTTGCTAAATTCTGTGCACAGACTTTGAGATCTATGCTTTAGACTGTATCTAAACCTGCTCCAACATGGACTGACATTCTGGCCTACTTTCAGCCGATGCGACTTGTCTGTCGCTGAACAGTCGCTTTTTATGTATTCAGCACCTATGTATAATGTTGTAAAAATGCTCTAGAAGCTAAAGTCGCAGAAATGTCACACATATTTGGCCTGCAACTTTCTGTGCGACAAATTCAGACAGGAAAAATCAGTATAAATCCTTAGAAAATTATCCCCCAGTGTCTCCATCTGCTGGCGGTATTGAATAAGCATTGCTGCACTGATGGGGTATGCATTAGACGAAAAAAAAGAAGAAAAAGAAGAATAATACGCCCAGAAAAGAGGCGAAAAGGAGAAAAACGTAAAAAAACGTGAAAAAAAAGTAAGAGGAAGAGAAGGGAAAAAAAGGTGGAAATGGGTTTAAAAGTGATTTCGGCGGAGAAATATATATATATATATATATATATATATATATATATGCGCACACACACACATAGATATAAACGTATTCTCCGTTGAGATATTGCAGCCGCTGCTGTGTCCAGGCCCAGGAGCCTTAGCACTGTGCTGTGATGTCACTCAATACCACTGACATCACTAGGTGTAAACAACATCTCTCCTTTGCTGTGTATGTGACTATGGAGCTGTTTGGTGATGTCGTCTATTACGGCCTTCATAGAAGCAACAGGAGATTGTTGCATCCATCTTGAACCCTCAGAACTACAGTGCTATGATGTCACTCACTTCCACAGGCCTTGCAGAGTGTAAACAACAACAACCCAGCTTTGTTGTGTATGTAACCAAAGGGATTTGTGATGTCACCTAGAACCTTCACAGCAGCGACAGCTTTATGAGGAGCATCAGCACTGCTCTGCCTGAGCAGAACCATCACCGCCATAGGTTGTCAAATAACCCGGATTTAACCCACACAGGTAAGTCCAATGGGGTGCAGGCATGTCCTCTATGCTTACAGCTTCCCGTGGGTGTTGGTTTGATACCGTTTGGGGACAGCCAAGGAGGCATCTGCAGGCAACAAAGGTAGGTGTGTGCTTGTGTGTGTGTTTCCTATGCAGATCCTAAGCCAGTGTCACATGCAAGTAGGAGGAGTAAGAAGGGTTCCTGGCAAATCCGGGTTATGGATTGCATTTAAAAAGGCCCCGTGGGAGTGCAATGGGCCCCTGTCTTGCTGCTTAGCAATAATGGTATGGGTTTAGGTTCTGCTGTGTGTACTGGTGGTTGACTGCCCCCCAGCCCAGAGTGTGCATGGAAAATTGTCTGGCAGCCTCCCTGACAGCAAGCAGTGATAGTGCCCATGAAGGGGACCTTGTTGGGCCCGCCCCTTTCACGGTTATCGCTTCTCGGCCTTTTGGCTAAGATCAAGTGTAGTATCTGTTCTTATCAGTTTAATATCTGATACGTCCCCTATCTGGGGACCATATATTAAATGGATTTTTGAGAACGGGGGCCGATTTCGAAGCTTGCTTCCGTCGCCCTATGCATTGACCCGATATGGCAGTATCTTCGGGTACAGTGCACCACCCCCTTACAGGGTTAAAAAGAAAGATTCCTACTTTCATTGCTACCTGCTTGCTGGCTAGCCAGCTAGCCAGCCCTGTGGGCCTTGCTGCTGCTGCAGCCAAAAAACAAAAGGTGGTGCTGCTGCTGCTTCTGCTGCTTCTGCTTCTGCTTGTGTCTGGCCCCTGTTGGAGCGTCCAGGCACAGGACTTCTGCTGCTGCTGACTAAATGGCCTCCTTAATTGGATCATTTGAGTAGCCAGCACACCTGTGCAGGTAGGGCATGACATGATAGGCAGCTGCCTTGATAGCGGGTGGGTGCTGAATGTTCCTAATTGACAAAATAAGATTAATGCTTATGAAGAAATATAAAATCTCATCCCTTCCCCAATATCGCGCCACACCCCTACCCCTTAATTCCCTGGTTGAACGTGATGGACATATGTCTTTTTTCGACCGTACTAACTATGTAACTATGTAACATAACATGGGGGGGGGGGGGGTCTCCTGGCTGTTCACACAGGTGTGTCATTGCTGTACATTGACCATGCATTGCTTCTGTGGTATTGCAAAGGCAAAGACAAATGCTTCCAGCCATCCATTGCACTAATGGATTGGTCATCAGCTGGCTGTCTATGTCCCGCATCAATATAGACCAAAGTACAGAGGGTTAGGCTATGCTATTGTGCACCTACCTGATGCATCAGAAGGTGCGAGGCCCTTGCTAAATTCTGTGCACAGACTTTGAGATCTATGCTTTAGACTGTATCTAAACCTGCTCCAACATGGACTGACATTCTGGCCTACTTTCAGCCGATGCGACTTGTCTGTCGCTGAACAGTCGCTTTTTATGTATTCAGCACCTATGTATAATGTTGTAAAAATGCTCTAGAAGCTAAAGTCGCAGAAATGTCACACATATTTGGCCTGCAACTTTCTGTGCGACAAATTCAGACAGGAAAAATCAGTATAAATCCTTAGAAAATTATCCCCCAGTGTCTCCATCTGCTGGCGGTATTGAATAAGCATTGCTGCACTGATGGGGTATGCATTAGACGAAAAAAAAGAAGAAAAAGAAGAATAATACGCCCAGAAAAGAGGCGAAAAGGAGAAAAACGTAAAAAAACGTGAAAAAAAAGTAAGAGGAAGAGAAGGGAAAAAAAGGTGGAAATGGGTTTAAAAGTGATTTCGGCGGAGAAATATATATATATATATATATATATATATATATATATATATATATATATATGCGCACACACACACATAGATATAAACGTATTCTCCGTTGAGATATTGCAGCCGCTGCTGTGTCCAGGCCCAGGAGCCTTAGCACTGTGCTGTGATGTCACTCAATACCACTGACATCACTAGGTGTAAACAACATCTCTCCTTTGCTGTGTATGTGACTATGGAGCTGTTTGGTGATGTCGTCTATTACGGCCTTCATAGAAGCAACAGGAGATTGTTGCATCCATCTTGAACCCTCAGAACTACAGTGCTATGATGTCACTCACTTCCACAGGCCTTGCAGAGTGTAAACAACAACAACCCAGCTTTGTTGTGTATGTAACCAAAGGGATTTGTGATGTCACCTAGAACCTTCACAGCAGCGACAGCTTTATGAGGAGCATCAGCACTGCTCTGCCTGAGCAGAACCATCACCGCCATAGGTTGTCAAATAACCCGGATTTAACCCACACAGGTAAGTCCAATGGGGTGCAGGCATGTCCTCTATGCTTACAGCTTCCCGTGGGTGTTGGTTTGATACCGTTTGGGGACAGCCAAGGAGGCATCTGCAGGCAACAAAGGTAGGTGTGTGCTTGTGTGTGTGTTTCCTATGCAGATCCTAAGCCCAGTGTCACATGCAAGTAGGAGGAGTAAGAAGGGTTCCTGGCAAATCCGGGTTATGGATTGCATTTAAAAAGGCCCCGTGGGAGTGCAATGGGCCCCTGTCTTGCTGCTTAGCAATAATGGTATGGGTTTAGGTTCTGCTGTGTGTACTGGTGGTTGACTGCCCCCCAGCCCAGAGTGTGCATGGAAAATTGTCTGGCAGCCTCCCTGACAGCAAGCAGTGATAGTGCCCATGAAGGGGACCTTGTTGGGCCCGCCCCTTTCACGGTTATCGCTTCTCGGCCTTTTGGCTAAGATCAAGTGTAGTATCTGTTCTTATCAGTTTAATATCTGATACGTCCCCTATCTGGGGACCATATATTAAATGGATTTTTGAGAACGGGGGCCGATTTCGAAGCTTGCTTCCGTCGCCCTATGCATTGACCCGATATGGCAGTATCTTCGGGTACAGTGCACCACCCCCTTACAGGGTTAAAAAGAAAGATTCCTACTTTCATTGCTACCTGCTTGCTGGCTAGCCAGCTAGCCAGCCCTGTGGGCCTTGCTGCTGCTGCAGCCAAAAAACAAAAGGTGGTGCTGCTGCTGCTTCTGCTGCTTCTGCTTCTGCTTGTGTCTGGCCCCTGTTGGAGCGTCCAGGCACAGGACTTCTGCTGCTGCTGACTAAATGGCCTCCTTAATTGGATCATTTGAGTAGCCAGCACACCTGTGCAGGTAGGGCATGACATGATAGGCAGCTGCCTTGATAGCGGGTGGGTGCTGAATGTTCCTAATTGACAAAATAAGATTAATGCTTATGAAGAAATATAAAATCTCATCCCTTCCCCAATATCGCGCCACACCCCTACCCCTTAATTCCCTGGTTGAACGTGATGGACATATGTCTTTTTTCGACCGTACTAACTATGTAACTATGTAACATAACATGGGGGGGGGGGGGGGGGGGGGTCTCCTGGCTGTTCACACAGGTGTGTCATTGCTGTACATTGACCATGCATTGCTTCTGTGGTATTGCAAAGGCAAAGACAAATGCTTCCAGCCATCCATTGCACTAATGGATTGGTCATCAGCTGGCTGTCTATGTCCCGCATCAATATAGACCAAAGTACAGAGGGTTAGGCTATGCTATTGTGCACCTACCTGATGCATCAGAAGGTGCGAGGCCCTTGCTAAATTCTGTGCACAGACTTTGAGATCTATACTTTAGACTGTATCTAAACCTGCTCCAACATGGACTGACATTCTGGCCTACTTTCAGCCGATGCGACTTGTCTGTCGCTGAACAGTCGCTTTTTATGTATTCAGCACCTATGTATAATGTTGTAAAAATGCTCTAGAAGCTAAAGTCGCAGAAATGTCACACATATTTGGCCTGCAACTTTCTGTGCGACAAATTCAGACAGGAAAAATCAGTATAAATCCTTAGAAAATTATCCCCCAGTGTCTCCATCTGCTGGCGGTATTGAATAAGCATTGCTGCACTGATGGGGTATGCATTAGACGAAAAAAAAGAAGAAAAAGAAGAATAATACGCCCAGAAAAGAGGCGAAAAGGAGAAAAACGTAAAAAAACGTGAAAAAAAAGTAAGAGGAAGAGAAGGGAAAAAAAGGTGGAAATGGGTTTAAAAGTGATTTCGGCGGAGAAATATATATATATATATATATATATATATATATATATATATGCGCACACACACACATAGATATAAACGTATTCTCCGTTGAGATATTGCAGCCGCTGCTGTGTCCAGGCCCAGGAGCCTTAGCACTGTGCTGTGATGTCACTCAATACCACTGACATCACTAGGTGTAAACAACATCTCTCCTTTGCTGTGTATGTGACTATGGAGCTGTTTGGTGATGTCGTCTATTACGGCCTTCATAGAAGCAACAGGAGATTGTTGCATCCATCTTGAACCCTCAGAACTACAGTGCTATGATGTCACTCACTTCCACAGGCCTTGCAGAGTGTAAACAACAACAACCCAGCTTTGTTGTGTATGTAACCAAAGGGATTTGTGATGTCACCTAGAACCTTCACAGCAGCGACAGCTTTATGAGGAGCATCAGCACTGCTCTGCCTGAGCAGAACCATCACCGCCATAGGTTGTCAAATAACCCGGATTTAACCCACACAGGTAAGTCCAATGGGGTGCAGGCATGTCCTCTATGCTTACAGCTTCCCGTGGGTGTTGGTTTGATACCGTTTGGGGACAGCCAAGGAGGCATCTGCAGGCAACAAAGGTAGGTGTGTGCTTGTGTGTGTGTTTCCTATGCAGATCCTAAGCCCAGTGTCACATGCAAGTAGGAGGAGTAAGAAGGGTTCCTGGCAAATCCGGGTTATGGATTGCATTTAAAAAGGCCCCGTGGGAGTGCAATGGGCCCCTGTCTTGCTGCTTAGCAATAATGGTATGGGTTTAGGTTCTGCTGTGTGTACTGGTGGTTGACTGCCCCCCAGCCCAGAGTGTGCATGGAAAATTGTCTGGCAGCCTCCCTGACAGCAAGCAGTGATAGTGCCCATGAAGGGGACCTTGTTGGGCCCGCCCCTTTCACGGTTATCGCTTCTCGGCCTTTTGGCTAAGATCAAGTGTAGTATCTGTTCTTATCAGTTTAATATCTGATACGTCCCCTATCTGGGGACCATATATTAAATGGATTTTTGAGAACGGGGGCCGATTTCGAAGCTTGCTTCCGTCGCCCTATGCATTGACCCGATATGGCAGTATCTTCGGGTACAGTGCACCACCCCCTTACAGGGTTAAAAAGAAAGATTCCTACTTTCATTGCTACCTGCTTGCTGGCTAGCCAGCTAGCCAGCCCTGTGGGCCTTGCTGCTGCTGCAGCCAAAAAACAAAAGGTGGTGCTGCTGCTGCTTCTGCTGCTTCTGCTGCTTCTGCTTCTGCTTGTGTCTGGCCCCTGTTGGAGCGTCCAGGCACAGGACTTCTGCTGCTGCTGACTAAATGGCCTCCTTAATTGGATCATTTGAGTAGCCAGCACACCTGTGCAGGTAGGGCATGACATGATAGGCAGCTGCCTTGATAGCGGGTGGGTGCTGAATGTTCCTAATTGACAAAATAAGATTAATGCTTATGAAGAAATATAAAATCTCATCCCTTCCCCAATATCGCGCCACACCCCTACCCCTTAATTCCCTGGTTGAACGTGATGGACATATGTCTTTTTTCGACCGTACTAACTATGTAACTATGTAACATAACATGGGGGGGGGGGGGGGGGGGGTCCCTTGGCTGTTCACACAGGTGTGTCATTGCTGTACATTGACCATGCATTGCTTCTGTGGTATTGCAAAGGCAAAGACAAATGCTTCCAGCCATCCATTGCACTAATGGATTGGTCATCAGCTGGCTGTCTATGTCCCGCATCAATATAGACCAAAGTACAGAGGGTTAGGCTATGCTATTGTGCACCTACCTGATGCATCAGAAGGTGCGAGGCCCTTGCTAAATTCTGTGCACAGACTTTGAGATCTATGCTTTAGACTGTATCTAAACCTGCTCCAACATGGACTGACATTCTGGCCTACTTTCAGCCGATGCGACTTGTCTGTCGCTGAACAGTCGCTTTTTATGTATTCAGCACCTATGTATAATGTTGTAAAAATGCTCTAGAAGCTAAAGTCGCAGAAATGTCACACATATTTGGCCTGCAACTTTCTGTGCGACAAATTCAGACAGGAAAAATCAGTATAAATCCTTAGAAAATTATCCCCCAGTGTCTCCATCTGCTGGCGGTATTGAATAAGCATTGCTGCACTGATGGGGTATGCATTAGACGAAAAAAAAGAAGAAAAAGAAGAATAATACGCCCAGAAAAGAGGCGAAAAGGAGAAAAACGTAAAAAAACGTGAAAAAAAAGTAAGAGGAAGAGAAGGGAAAAAAAGGTGGAAATGGGTTTAAAAGTGATTTCGGCGGAGAAATATATATATATATATATATATATATATATATATATATATATATATATATGCGCACACACACACAT